>NW_028324300.1:30925185-31160185 GCF_058129835.1 Hydra viridissima
TTTAATTTCAATTAATAATTTTAGAGCCAAAAGTTGGTGCGTATGGAAAGAACCTAAACTCACCTTGCTAAAAGTTTTTCCAAGAAGATATCAATTCTTCTTTTCAAGATATAGGTTATTGTCTCATTAAATTTATTTAATCTAAAATAACATTGTGTTATTTTTAAAAAAAGATACAATTATAATATTAAGTGTAATATTCAACTGATAGTGATACAAAGTGTTGACAAAGCTTTTTTAATCTTTGTGTTTTTAGTTCAATTTGTATAAAGAAATTACTTAAAAACAATTTACCACACAATGAAGTTAAGAAAAATAGAAATAAACTACAGAAATTAGATAAAGTTGATAAGTTTCCAATGTCTAGAGGCAGTATGATATTTTATATTTTAAAGTAAATTTTTATTTAAATTTATTTTTTTTTGTAGAAATATAAAATTCAGATAAGATTTAAAAGTTTTAAAAACTGAAAAATTTCTTTCTATGCAAATACTAAAATTATTTTGTAAAACCTAATAAAATTTGTAGAGTTTCAAAAGAAAGTGTTGTATCTACTTACCAATGAATTATGCACAACGAAAGTGTTGTATCTTATACAATGAATTATGCACAACGAGCCATATATAGTCATTGAACTACATATTCATTGTGCACAATTAATTACACAATGACGCAACTACACTAAACTTAACTAAAAATAGTCTAACTGTAGACAGAGTATATTTTATACGCTTAATATACATTGATAGTCCAATTAGACACAATTGAGTCTATTGAAAATTGATTTAACGTTGATAAATCAACGTTGAAAAAAACTGTCATTCTAAACGTTGTTTCAATGTAAACTCAACGTTCTTATAACGTATTTTGCGTCGATTGAACGTTGATTTAACGTTTTAACCGAACGTTGATTTAACGTTGATAAATCAACGTTGAAAAAAACTTTCATTCTAAACGTTGCATAAACGTAAATTCAACGTTATTTCAACGCTGTTTGCCGACTGGGAATTGTTATGTATTTCTAAGCTCTAAAGGGCCGCAAAATATTTTTTAGTTATCAGGTTTTTCATAAAAACCTGATAACTTCATAAAACCCACACTTGTCCAAAATTGGAAATAACTACTCCGAAGCTTCCCGAAAAAACCCTTTGGAGCGGAGTATCTACATATGTTCCTGATTAGAAAAATGAAAAAAATGAAATCCTTCATGACCGTCCGAGCGAGAAATTTCAGTTTAAAAAATAAGATTTTTGCCAAAAAAAATTTTAATTTTTTTTTTTCAAAATTTGATGAAAAAATCAGTTCTTAAGTATTAGCGGCACATCCCTAATAAAATATTGAACCAAATTTCGGGAAAAGGCATTTTAATGACATATTCATGTTTTCATTCGTGGAATGCACAACTCAAAAATGCCAAACTCAGCAAAAAATCATGAAGACTGTCGGAAGTCAGTTTGTCTCCTCTGTATGAAAAAATGTTCTAGGGAGCTAACAAGTTTTCTTAAAGATCAAGTCAAGAGTCTGATTTCTCAGGATGTTGACTTTTGTAACACACGAGTCCCACTTGGAATGTGTGATTCTTGCAGACTGCTTCTGAGGAGAAAGAAAAATGGTGAGAATGTCTCTGTCCCTCCCATTTTTGATTTCTCATCTGTCATCCCTAGGCCTGAGACAAGAAGACAGCAGTGTGATTGCATCATTTGCAAAATTGGACACCTGAAAGCATTGCAAAAGCACCCATTTGAAATGCCACAACAGCCTTTACCATCCCAAGACCAAAGAAGATGTTCTGATTGCCTCTCCTTAATTGGAAGAGGAGTACCTCATCAATGCAATCAGTTCACATTCAGGCATAACATAAAGATGTTGGCATCAAAAGATTCCAAAGTCAGTGAACAGATTGCTTCAGCAGTCATTTCATCTAAAGAGGCTTCTCCTCATGGAACCCTAAGAATAGCACAAAGTGGTGGTGGGCGACCTTTGCCAATTACTCCAGGTAACAGTAACTTGCAAATCTTTTATCTGATAGTAATTAAAACTTTGTCATTGTCTTTGTCTTTTACAAAAGAAAAAACCTTTAACAAATAAAATTTGCAGTTCAAATCTAAACTTTACTTTCCATAAAGAAAACTTGGTTGTTTATGTGAAAAATTTGCTCCTACTCATAGCAATGTTTTTAATACAGGTGTAGCAAGCGCAAAAAGACTCTTTGGTGATGAAGTAGTTCTAAAAGCCCAAGACCTTGCAAACATTCAGACAAACACAGGGCTGTCTAATGCAAGCGTCAAAAAATTGGCCTCAACATTGAACCATGTTGCACAAGCCAGAGTTGTTGAACCTCAATTCCGGGCAAAATTCCATCAAATAGGTACACAACTATCTGAACATTTCACTCACACAAACATAACTGTGACACATGAAAAGTCTCAGACAAAGAAACAAATTGTGGTTCACTGCAAGAATCTCTCTGAACTTCTCAATGATGTCTTGCTCAAAAGACAAGTGTATAAAGAGCACATAGTCAAGCTTGGAATTGACGGTGGTGGTGGTTTCCTCAAGGTTAGCCTTGGGATTCAAGAAGATGAATTGATTTCTCAAGTTCAAGCTCCACCAGACAAGAAGACACTTACATCTTTTGCAGCAAAAGACAGTGGTGTGAAATCTCAACTTCTTGTTGCTGTAGCAGAGGATGTACCAGAAAACTATGAGAATTTGAGAACAATACTATCTCTCATCTTCTCTGAGCGAGTTGACTTTCTTCTTTCAAGTGACCTGAAGGTGGCAAACCTTGTGTGTGGGCTTCAGTCACATGCCAGCTCACACCCTTGCACATGGTGTGACATTGACCACAATAGATTATCACAGAATGGTAACTTTCGAACCTTTGGATCCATCAGAAGATCTTATGCCTCATTTAAAGCAGCTGGTTTAGACATGAAAAAGGCTAAACAATTTCAGAATGTGGTGCATGAGCCCCTCTTGGATTTTTCTGACAATGCACTTGTTCTTGACATCATACCACCAATGGAGCTACATCTCCTTCTCGGTGTAGTGAACCATCTGTTCAAGGCACTAAAGGACTCCTGGCCTGAGGCTGAAGAATGGCCTAAAGCTCTTCATATCAAAGAACAGCCTTTTCACGGAGGGCAGTTTGCTGGGAATGAATGCCGCAAACTCCTCAAAAATGTTGACCTTCTTCAAAGACAAGCAGAGAATTGTTCAGCTTTTCATGTTTTTCCATTCATCGACACTTTGAGAAAGTTTGATGCAGTTGTGAATGCCTGCTTTGGAAATCATCTGGATTCAAACTACTCAAAGAAAATTGACCAATTTCAACTGGCTTTCCTCTCCTTGCCAAAAGTAAGTGTGAGTCCAAAAGTCCACACTGTCTTCTTTCATGTCAAGGATTTCATTGATCGTCACAAAAAGTCTCTTGGACCATTCAGCGAACAGACAACAGAAGCCCTTCATCACAGTTTCCGAACCCACTGGGAGAGATACAAAAGGCCTCTGGGTCATCCAGACTATCCAGAAAAGTTGCTGAGTTGCATAGTAGATTTCAACAGCAAGCGTCTTTAATGCAAAGTTATCAAGAAAACATCGTCTCTTTGTTTCAGTTTATTTATGTTTTAGTTTTTCAAAAAAGCTTGACTAACTAACATTAAAGCTGCCCCCAACTCAATTTTTTAAAGAGTACATTGTTTTCTCACATTGTTTTCTCACATTATTTCTTTGTTATGTGTTCATAGAATAAAAAGAATAAAAGCAATCTACAGTGGACAATTGTTAAATCATTTTAAAAAAAATCAAAATTAAACTTGCTAAACAATCATTTTACTTTTGATTTTGAAGTTTTTTAAACATTTTAGTGACTTACCCATGCATCAGGGATCTGTTATGTAGTGTAGATCAATGTTTAGTGAATAAAAAATGTGTTTTCTTTTGATTGCAAAAAAATATTTTTTGTCGCAATTTCTTACATTTTAAAACTAAAATTTCTCACTCGGACGGTCATGAAGGATTTCATTTTTTTCATTTTTCTAATCAGGAACATATGTAGATACTTCGCTCCAAAGGGTTTTTTCGGGAAGCTTCGGAGTAATTATTTCCCATTTTGGACAAGTGTGAACCATATTGTATCTCTCCGAAAAAAGACAGCTAAAAAAACCTATGACAATTAATTCTATATGTATGACAAACATATCCTGAAAATTTCTGCTTAATTAATCATTTTAAACTGGAGATATCAAGTTTAATTAACCAAGATGCAACTGGAGATATCAAATCTTTTTCTCAAAATTGAGAAAAACCAAGACATTATTTTGTGATTTTAGAAAATATAAAGATTACATTAGAAATAAATTGATTGTTAATGTGATTAATTTACTTCTAATGTCATTTTTGTATTTTCTAGAAAATACAAAAATGATATTAGAAGTAAATTAATCACATTAATTAATCACATTAACAATAAATTTATAAGATAATGAAATTTCTTTATCTTATCTAAAAAGTCTTATATGATTTTGTTATTGATGATATCATTTAGTTATGTGAAACTTTTGCCAAGAGTCGTGAAACTTTTTGCCAAGAGTTACTTTTGTTTTTTTTTTGAACCAGAAAAAGTTTGTTGTGACAACAATGTTAAGAAAATGTGATTTTAAAGTATTACCAAAAATAATGTAAATTTAACTATATTTATATGGAACCAGTCTCTTTATAAGTGTTATCATTTTAATTCCATAATTAGGTAAAATGAAGTCTCAGTTTTTTGTTGCTAGAGCGTTTTAAAGATAAATAATTTTACTTGTAGGTAAAAAAAAACTTTTTCTTTATAACGAATTCAGATTGATGAACACTAATGAAGTGATCAGTAGAAAGAAGCAAAAAATCTGCATTAAAAAAATTAGTAGATTTTTTTTATATTTTGGTCAAAAATCTGTATTTTTTTTTCACAGGACTTACCACCTAAACTAAACACCTCAATATAAACATTAGATAGTGTTTCTGTAGCTGGGTTCTATGAATTAAATTCAAACTTTAAATGGAAAACTAAAATCGGATTCACATTAGATAAAGTGCATCATCACAAAATAAATCAGACAAAAAACAAATTTAAATATCTTTATGGTTTCCAAAAATTAACTTATTTTTACTATTTAGATTTGTATTTATAAAGAAATAAATTCCTGGAACAGAACAGAAACTTTAGCATTACAAACAAAAAGTCGTCCCGTTTGATGCGTTTTTTTATTGAGATTTTGATCTTAAATTTTAAAGGAATTCTAAAATGTTGCTCAAATTAAAAAACCCCAAAAATTCAGAGATTAAAGTTTTGATGCTGGAAAATTTACCTTTTAATAAAAAAAAAAAAAACCGATAACTACTATACCAATAAATATTCAACCAATAAAATGAAATTTTTTTACCAATATTCATTGGTATTTACTAAATTGTAAATTGCCAAAAATATCAAAAAAATTGATGAAAAATTTACAAATAAATAGTTAAATTTTTTAATTTTATTAAAATACTTTATCTGTTTTCACTGATTCTTTTTATGTTGGTGATGCCCCCTTCCCCTTCCTCCCTCTTTCAACACCATCTACCTTAGCTGTTGAAGGAAGTAATTAAACAAAAAATGGACATCACACTTTTAGAATGCTGGACCCACCCCATATTAGTATGACTCAATATCTTCGTATCTTATTTTTTATCAAAGTTACACACAAAAAATTGATTGGCTTTTTTTGTTGTTGTTAGTAAGCAAAGTTTTAGGGAACTTTTTTTTTTTAATTTTAAAAAAATAGTTTTTAAATAAAATAAAGCATAAAATAATGAATACTTCGAGCGATAAAATGCTTGTTAATTGTAAATTTTACATCATAAGTGAAAAATCCTCTATCATAGAGAATAAATAAAAATATCTTTCATCTTTCCGAAACCTTCAAAACTATGTGATGGTCAGTTTTAGTTGTCGGATCTTTTAATCAATGTTTAACATTATAAAAAATACAACAAAATGCCCCCCGTTAAGCTTAAACAGCCCGCTTTAAACAGGATACTTTTAATGTACACAAACATTTAGTAGACTTAATCCGACCAGCGATAGTGCGGCCATGTTGTGCCAATAGAATTAGCTTTCTTAATTTAAATCGGGCGGAGGGGAAGCTTTTTTTTAAAATTGTATTGTGATAGCGATGTTTATTTATTTGTTTATTTACATGCATGAGCTAACTTTTAAAAAAATAGTCGCACAGACAAGTTAAATTATTTACTTAAAAATTGTAAATCTTTTTAATATTGTTCAAATGGCAAGCTGCGCTGGGCTCCAAATTCACATAAGAAACAATCGTTCCAAGCTTAAAATGTTTGAAATAATTGATCAATTTTTTTAAATTTCTGATTAAAAAATATTATAGTCAATAAATGGTTTTTGGTTCGAAGGTGCATTCGAAGGTAAATTTTATTTATTTTTCTTCTTGATGATTTTGTTTAAGTATTTTTTTTTTTTTTTTTTTGCTGTTCTTAATTTGACTTACCGATGTAAACCGTAGTATAAAAGCTGTTGTATGAAAGCTGTTGTATGAAAGCTGTTGTATGAAAGCTGTTGTATGATTCTGACTATAGCGTTTGAAGCGCCCTTCTCCATCTCCCTATTTAAGTTTTTTTTTTCATGATCGTTCAACAGTATAACTTTGCCAGTTCAGTAAAACAAATCCTACAACTTTACATTGGACAGTGCGCTATAGGGGAGAGGCTTAACAAGCTGTTTCTTTATGACTGAATATCCAAAATTATCCTCTTTATTATCGTATTATTCGTTAATTTGGGATTTAACGTTTTTTTGTAGAAAAAAAATCTTCATCGTTTTAGTTACAGTGATGAACATATTCTTGATTCAAATAAACATTTTTCATTTGATATCTCCTTACATTCTTAATCTTTTATATTTTTTTAGATATGAGAGAGATTGCGTTCGCACTAGCGTTCAGTCATTGGATGCATGTCATAAAATGTAAGAAAAAGTTCTGTTTCTGTTAATAAAAAAAATGGCTTTCAGGTTAACAGTAAAATATTTAACTGATGGTTTAACTCAGAAAAAGATATGTTAAAATTGTCAAACGTTAAAACTGTAAAACTATTTTTTATTTTGCTCGGACTTTTTCAAGGAACTTCTGAGTGCTGAACACGCGACGCTTGATATAAAATTTTCTTATCATTGAACACGTGAGTTCATACATTTTTAAAGGTTTTTTTTCACCTCTTTTTTCATTAAAACTATTATGAAGATAAACGCGAAAGAAATTCTTATTTTCAAAATCTTTTTTGATTAAAGTGCGCCATTTTTCTCACCGTCGTTGGTAGCCTTATTTGTGATATTAATGAATTAACATCTTTGGTGCTGATTAAAATGAAACTAAAATAAAAATAGCACTTAATTTTGTTAAAGATAATCTTTGAGTTTTTACAACAATTTAAATAATTTACAAAAGTAATTTTACGCAGTCGTGTGGCAGCGTTTATGGTTGGTTTTCAAATTTTCTCCTGTAGCGAACACGAAAGTAGATAGCACATTATTTTTTAACCTCAGGATTTAAAAAAAATTCATTAACAAGCTTAAGTTTTAAACTTTTAAACTTTCCACTTAAAGGTTCTGATCTACTCTCATGCTCTGCTTTTTTTTTTTTTTTTTTTTTTGAAAAAGTTCATTTTTGTGCAATTTGAATAAAGCTTTCGTTATAACACCCAAGGTTGCCGTCCTCCTAACAACAATTGATGACCGTCCACTCTGGCGAAAAAGCAATTAGAGATAGAAAATCAAAAGCAGGAGTATTTAAAAAAATTATTAAAAATGTGAATATATATTCAGGCGCGGATCTAGGAATTTGTAACTTTGTGGCCAAATTTTTTTTCACGGTTCAAATTTCGATAAAAGATCGATATTTTAATATTTTTTTACGGCATTTGTTGATTGAATAAAACGTCGGTAACATATAATAAGAACCGTAGCCATGTCAGGAATCTCTATAGCCGAAATCCATAAATAAGGGCAAACAAATTTAAATTTTTAGGGATATTTTTTAAGCGAAAAAACCAAAACTAATGTGGCTGCCGTTAAATTTAAGCTATATCGCCAACTAACTTCAATCAGTCGTTAGACGAAAAATTGTTACGCAAGTCTTACAAAATATTTTCAAATTCTTTTCAATAACTTAGTATATCCCTAAAATATTTCCATATTAAATCCCAAAAATTCTATTAGATGCATTTTCTAATAATAAACTATATGGCCATTGCCACATTGCCTTAGATCCGCGCCTTTTATTAGTTGAACTATTTAATTTATTTAACACACACACACAAACACACACACTCACACACACACACACACACACACACACACACACACACACACACACTCACACATACACAAACACACACACACACACACACACACACACACACACACACACACACACACACACACACACACACACACAAAAGCAACAGGAGTTAATGTAGGTTTTTTTTTTTATTAGCCGATTGTGATCAACAGTTGGGTATGGAGAACGGTCTTATACTTGACCATCAAATTACAGCGTCTAGTTGGTTATACTTTGAGACTTCAAAGAGCACTCACTATGCACCTCATTTAGGCCGTCTAAATTATAACAAATCCAGCGGAGCTTGGTGCTCTGAGGAGTCTGAAACTAATAAGGATCAATATATTCAAATAGATCTTCTTAAAAACAAAAGGTTGAATGCGATTGCCACACAGGGAAAGAGTAAATCGAGGGAATATGTTGAGAAATATCAAATCAAGTACCTCCGTGACGACGGAAGCACCAATTACCGAGAATATAACGAGTCCGGAGTTTGGAAGGTTTGCTATCTACATCTCGATTTTCTACTTAACTTATTTTTGTGAATAATTAACAAATTTTTAACACATTTAATTGAAGAAAAGATGTGAATATAAATGAAGGTAATAGAGGTAAAAACGTCACATTTCTCTCTGTCAAATTGATAGTCCAATAAAATTTTTTCTGAAGCAGGTTTAAGTAAAAAAATTGTCTTTAACCCATGAGAAAAATTTGAACGAAAAACCTTAAAGAATGGAAAAACAATCGCTGTCCAAATTTTTTTTCGAAGCCATAAAAATGGAACATTTTTTCCTTTCGCGGTATTTAAACTAAATGTAGATTTTTAATTAAACTTCTTTTCTTAATAAAATCTTTTTTAGATGTTTAACGGTAATGTGGACTCGATAAGTGTTGTGAAGAGATATTTTAGGCAGCCGATTATTGCAAGGATAATACGAATATATCCGCGAGGAGACGAGTTTGCTTTATACTGTTTAAGATTAGAGTTATTCGGTTGTGATTGGATGCATGATGGATGTATGTTTTTAACTTTTTTATTATATTTACTTATATGACGTTAGTTATAAGTTTTTATTCTTAGATTTTTGTGTGACGTGTACATGACGTAAACTACAACTTAACTTTATCGACTTCATATATCAAAATCGTTTCTCAGTATTATCACAGCACGTCTTAATTCTAAATAATTACAATTTCAAATAAAAAATCTTTTCAGCTGGCCTCAAAAGTTATGCGTCTCAAAGCGGTGGAATACGTGAAGGAATAGACTTGACAGATTTCGGTTACGACGGGATAACTCAGAATGGCAGCTTGTTTGGAGGACTCGGCAAGCTAACGGATGATATCTATGGCAATAGCGATATAATAAATAATCGTTCGCCCTGGGTTGGGTATTATTCTCCAAAACCACAAGTTATATTTGAGTTACAGAAAAATAAGTTCATAAAACAAGTCATGGTTTATATAAATAATCAAAATAGCGACATAAAGATTTTTAAGCAAGTTGATATCGAATGCAGTGATGATGGAAAAAAGTATATTCATAGTAAAACGTATGCCCCCAGTAACGATTTGATTGTAAAACATGACTCTTTTGCTATCGTTATAAACTTGGAAGTTGAAACGAAGTTTATAAAACTTATTTTTACAAAATCAAGCAAGTGGCTACTAATTAGCGAAATCGCGTTTATATCAGGAAGCTACTTATCCTACCAAAAATCAACAGCAAGCACTTTAGAGGACAAAATAGATGGCGAAAATGAAAAACTAACTATAGATTATGAAAGAGCCCCATTAGAAAACAATGAGTCAAGAATAGGAACTGAAGGTTTTTCTTCTTCTATTCCTTTTTCTTTTATTTGTAACAAGTGAATTTTAATTTAAAAATTCCCCTTAAACTTTGATTTACAGGTATTTATAATAAGTGCGTTTTACAACCCAGGTAAAATGAATTTACAACCCTCTCCCCCTACCATCAGCCCCCCCTCCCCACCCCATCCCCCAAAAAAATATATAAATAAATAAAATTATTCCATTAGCGTTTGCGATTATTTTATCATTTACCACTTTTTATCTTTTAGATTCTAACTCGTTAAGTTTTCCAACGATCATTACAATCACTTTGGTGGGGACGATAGGCGCAGTCCTTTTTGCCATCTGCGCTTATAAATCGTATAAAACAAAGAAGAAAAACGTCTCAACGTCATTGGACGGGGGGAAAAAAACTCGTGTTTTTTTATTGCAATAGTTGGCTTATTTAAGAGTTTTAAAACATTGTAATTAGCTTTGAATTTATAACAGAATTTTATATTAAATTTTTTAAATTATTTATGAAGTTCACCGTCTGTGAATTCCAATGATGAAACTTGTTAACATTCCCCTCGTTCTCTCTCTATAAACGTTTTGATGGTTTTTTTGACATCCTGTTTTACTTTGGTGAACACGAAATGTTAAAATGTAATAAATATTTATCTCACTGCATGTTATCATTAAATAAACGAAGATCAACTTCAACTTTTTGGAACCACAAGTATCTGTATTGGAAAACGACATTTAAGTGTTACACAGCTCGCTTGTTCTGCAATATGTTTCTATTTTTATATATTTAATGTGATTACTTAGCTTTTTTTTTTTTTTAACTTAAGACAAAACTTCAATTTGGAAAAAAAAGATATTAAAGAGACTACAATGAACAACTTATATAATTTAAAAAAATTAAAAACAGATTATAAATTGTAATTAGTTGTAAACCATTAACATGTAAAATAAATCAGAAGCTGTAAAAAATAAATGAGGAGAATTATGTAAGGAGGAATTATGCATCTAGACATGAAAAACGGTTTTGCATTCGCAACTTGTCAGAAGCTTTTGCGTTGTTTTTAAGTGCTTCATAGGCACGTAAACTCTAGTTACTCAGTGTACACTTCTTTAGTCTTTTAGCTATTTTCTCAACAATTCAAAGTTAATTATTAACATAAATTTAGATTCGTTTACAAATTCAATGAAGCATATCTCTACCACCCAATTTTTTTTTTTTACGTAGAATGTTTTTTGGTGAGTGATTTGGAACAAAACGATTTGGAACTATTTATTGTTTCCAATTATAAACTCTTAATCAACAGGATTGCTTCTTTACTTTATCTGTGAAAAATAAACAATTCGGTATTTTTGCATGAATGACATGCTTGTAGAGTTTCCAGCATTTTTTACAAGTTGAAAAATTCTTCATGCTTGCATCCAAATCCCTATCTTCTTTTTCAAAGTCCCCCCTCCCCCCTCCCCTATGTGCTTTTGGTTTTGTATCCTTGAAAGATTTAATTGGTAAACTAACTAGTATATCTGCATTGATTACATTCACCGGCTTTTATTGGAAACAAACGAATTTTTAAATAAAACTACAGGGCTTTAAAAATAAAATTTAAATTGGATTAAACAGAAGTCACCTGATATTATAATAATATTCTAGCTTCCGCTTATGATGACATAATTTTGACGTTTCACTGATCCATTCCCTGAAAACTCAGAAAAAAATATCTCTCTTGTGTGCATTTACAAAAACTCATGTATTAACTTTCAAAATTTATTCTTCCCTACGTCATGCTGTATTTTATCTAAGATTTTTTTTTTTTCTTTTCTATCAAATGTTCCCTTCTTCTAATTCTCATTTTTTTTATTGATATATATTTTAATTCTTGGATATCAGGTGATTGTACTCAGAAAACCAATTTTCTCACAATCTGTTTTTTTATTTAACTTTAACTTCAGACATTAAGTCCCTCTTTATTTTAATGCTTAGATTGAAACAATCTAAAAGAAATTAATCAAAATACCGAAGATTTCACTTTTTATGAATGGTGAATTCCATAATTTCTTGCTCAGCTATGTGTATTTTTAAAAGAATGGTACTCCTTAGATTTCTATAACTCGTAGAGACTTAAAACTTTTACACATGTGAAGCTTAATGATGTTCTAAAACAGCTATGGACTATTATTTCAAATATCTAAGTACCTTCATGTATTTGGCATGACTAGATTCCTGAAAAACCATCTCCTGTTAATAAAGAGGGAAGAACATCATTTGTATACTTATTTGTTTTTTTTAACTTTGCACCATTAGCGATCCATTGTTTGTACAATCTGCACTAAGATTCTAAAGTATAATGATCAGCTTTTTAGAAGTTAGGAGATGAGGTCATGCAATACGGACAAGGGTACTTTGATGTTGCAGTTTATATTCCAACCAGTTTGTTTGTTTTGAAACAAAACATTTAGATCTTGTCTTAAACCTTTTCATACTTTGTAATCTAATGAAAAAACATTCATTTTATTTAAAACCTTTAGGTTATGATATTTTTTGATCAATGAAAACAAAAGGCCGGTATAATAATTCTTGTGGACACTTAAATATTTTGAAACTTTTTTTACGCATATCTGTCACCTTTACTTCGTTTCTCTAGACTGTTATTTTCTAACTCTGGTTTTGGGGTGATTAACAGAGTAAGTTTAAGGAATCTCAACCCCCCCCCCCCCCCCCATCTACATTATCATGTTCAATTTATCCAAAGAAACGAATAATGAGTAAACTTTACTAACTTTTAATTTCGATAAAAAGTTCTCGAAAAAACTTTACTGGACCTGCTTTCCTTTTAAGTTTTCGAACACTTTTAATGAAACTTATTAAGTAAAAATTCGACCTAAATAAGCTCCATTCATTTTGAAAATTTGGTTTTGTTTTCGATCCTAATTTTCTTCTAGTCAGATATACGTCACCATTCAAGAAAGTGAATTTTAGAAAGTAATTTAAGTTCACTTTCTGTTCACTTATGCGCAAAAAACTAATACTTTTAAAAATATTTACAGCTATCACTAGCTCCATAATGCAAATCTATTTATCATTTACTATAACTTTGTAATTGTTCATTGATGATTTACTATAATTATTGTAATTAAAATAATTTGGGCCATAATATCCCGATTAGCTATAAATGCTTCACATTGGTGTCCTATTTGGTGTTAACTACAATTTTGTAAAACTTTAAGGAAAATCGTGTAAAGCATTTTATTATAGTCTCTTTTAAAGGGGCATAAGTCAATACTTGGTTTTTGTTAAAAGGTCATGTTTCGGCTGGAAATCCTAGATGAACCTAGTTGTTAGGTTACGTGGTATGAACGTAGATTTAAACAGATGTAATAGTTTGGTATAATCTTAGGTCTAAAAAAGTGAACCTAGAGATGATCCCCTCCTGTTCAGGAAGGAATCTGTGCTTTTTTTTCAGGGGGAGGGGGAGCGGGAAACCCTTTACTCGAGACATTCCTAGAACGCTCCTGTCTGTAACACTTATTCTGTAGTTTATTCGTCTAATGAACTATCGTTTTTTTGTTTATTAAAGTTTTAAACTGTTTATAATGAAAAAGGTAATAAGTGGAAGTCCTTGAAGAGCAAAAGGTCCTGATAAAAAAAAGCGATTGACATTGTTCCAGAATCGAGTGATGATTATTATTTATCATTATAACTATTTTTTATGTTACGCTTGCTGTTTTTTGCTTTGAAATATTTTGAAATATTTACTAAAAACCCCTAGGAACCCTACAAACTTGATTAATTATTTTCATTCAAATGGTTTACTTTATTCATTTTTAAATTTTTGTTAACAGGGCGATTTTTTAGTTTTTTTTTTTACATTTTATTACTTAAAAAGTACTGTTCAAAACTTTATGAGACTTTAATCAGTTTGTATTTTTTGGCTTATACCCAATCAACAAAAACTGATTCAGTTAGAACCATGATTTTTTCGTTCGATGTTTTCATGCAGTTCAATGACTAAATTTACATTTTTTAAGTCTTTAAGCCTTTGAATAAGAACGTGTTTTGACAAATATTTACTGGAAAAGCAGAACAGAGAAGCTATTAAGCTAACACAGCTTTTTTACGTAAGCCTGACAATTGTCAATCTCTTTTACTACTAAGTACTCTTTGATTTTTCATCGATCTTTCATCAATCTTTCATCAATCTTTCATTGATCTTTCATCGATCTTTCATCAATATTTCATCGTTTTTTAGTTGATCTTTCAACAATTTTTCATCGATTAAGCTATATTACTTAAATCACTGCTCAATAAAAAATATTGAATAATTGGAGTTAGAAGAATCAGTATAATCCTTGAATAGTTAACTATTTCAGATGTTCTTCCATTATTTGGGACCGAAGTTTCTTTAAAGTTGGAAAGAGAATCTGTGAAAAAAATCTTTAGTAAACTTTAAGTAATAGCATAAAAAATAATTTATGTAATAGCTAATCATCATTTAATTCTGGAACAATGCCGCTATCAGTAATTTCTGAGTTTTCTAATTCACTCGGTAAAAAATTTCGTTATAAGTTTCCTATTCAGATTTCTCATTATGAGAAATCTAAAGAGGTGACTTATAATGAAATTGAGATTTTGAAACGAGAAATTCGAAATTGAGTTTGCAGTGAGTGTTATAAGTATTTTAGCAGATAAAAAAAAAACAAAAAAAAAACAGGAGTGTAAAACTAGAATTTTTCCACTTCTTAAACAGCTTAAACAGATTTTTCTAGGCTTCTTGTTGCAAATGTATGGTTTATTGATTTGTTTTTGTAGGATGAAAATTAACACGAACATTTATATTGTAAACTTTAAAACATAGATTAATCAAAGATTTAAAAAGGTTAGTTCAGATAGACCAGTTGTTAACATTTACAGTAGCGTCAGTGAATCGTCTGTCCTGCATAAATTTGTTAATAACCATCTATCACTTCCAAGGGTTTTTAGTAAATTCGTCTTTGTTGATTCTTGCTAACCATTCATATGCTGAACTTTTATTGATGATGTTTTCTTAAAATGCGATGCACCAATGTGAGAGATTTGCATTCAGATCGAATCATACAGTAAACAAGTGTATATCATGTATCACAGCATGCATGTGTTTAATTGTTAATGTTTATAACAATTACATCAAGAACTTATAAATTGTAACAAACTGCAATGAATTTTTATGTGATCCTTAATGCTATCGACGGGAAGATCCAAGATGTTCAAGGCTGAAATTGTCTTTCTAGTTCTAGAGATTTTTTTTTTAATTCAAATATATGTTAGTTAAAGAAAACGCTGACCTTTGATAACAAAAAATGTTCATTCTTATAATTTGCATTTTATTGATTCTGCTGAGTATTCTTAAGGTTGAAAAGTCACTTCCAATAAAGTTTCTTTTTTTTTTCTACTTTTTTCAATATCAGGACAAAAATAATAAAACAAATTTAACTAAAAGTTGAAAAACCGATTTATTTTTGGTGGAGTTTTTTTTAACGGAGAGCTTAATTAATAATGAAATTAAACGACGACTCAGATATATCAAAGTGTATAATTTCAATCAAAAACATTACCTGACATCATTTTGATTTAAAAAAAAAATTATTTAAAATGTTTTCTAGGAAAAATCTTTTTCAACATTCATAAAATAGTTTACCCACGTGACAGTGGGTATATTGAAAGTGTTTTGTAAATGTGGGTAAAAAATAAAATCATTTTCAAAAAATGAAATAGCAATTAAAGTTATGCAATTATATTTATAAAAAAATCAAATTAACTGTAAATAATTTTAATGATAATTTGAAATCAAAAAATTTCAAATTAACATAAAATTTATTTACAATAAAAAAAGAATTTTGTAGCGTTTTCCTCTCTTTAATAAATAAAAGTAGAGCAACTACATCATGTGTCTCGATATCCTTTTCTTTTTAAGTAGGGGAAAAAATTTTGAAAGCTTTTGTAGTTTTTTACCTCTTTAATAAGAATTACGACTGTCATGATAACTCTTCATTTTTCTTAATGATGGAAAGGAAAAAAGGTTGAAATTCGATCTTCTTTATTAAACGCGTTTTTAGCAAAATGTTTGTTTAACACGAAGGTGACATAACATCTTTAAGAGCTATGAATTTCAAAATCTGCGGCAAGATTTATACTGTGTTGTGTTATGCTGTGTTGTGTCGTGGTGCGTTGTGTTGTGGTGTGGCAAGTGGCACATCACAGTTTTTACAATGGTATTTTCACTGCTCTCCAAACCAGAAGATAGAAGAATGATGGCTTTTTTTCTTTCCACATCTTCGCTAACATTTTTTTTAAAATATTTTCTTCCTTGCTCTAAAGGGAGGCTGATGTTTCTGTTTGTTGTTCGCCTGTAAACCGAAGTTGTTAATACTTTTTTTTTTTTTTATAAAGAACACAATTCTGCTTTATTTATTGCAATAACTAAACTTAATTTTTATATAAACTAATTTATTTTATTGCTAAAATATTTACAAAATTTATAGAAAAAAGTTGGATTTGTTTAATGTTGTTGATACATGGAAAAAACAAGCCATCCTTCAAAAGCATTCAAAATTAACGATAACAAAAATTTGGTGCAAATTTACTTCTCATTTTATGTAATCTGTAAAAAAAAAAAAAAAAAAAAAAAAAAAATGAAAATAACTTTTGTCTAAATTTGATAGTTTCACCTTTTTGTTAATTTGAACAGTTTCTACTTTGTTACATCATCTGCTTTTTATTATATTATGGTTATTTTTAGTTTTTAAGCATAGTTTACATCATTAACAAAGAAAGAAATAATGACGTTAATTAGAATTCTATGTGGATTGGTTGTTATTGTGACGCAGACAAATGCCCAAGGTATTATCTTTTAATCATCAACAACCATAAAGATTATAAAACTTTCAATAATAAACCCTTATTATAACGAAACTATTTTTTGATTTTTAACATCCCGCAACTTTTTACATAAAAGTTCAAATCTTTTGTTTCACAACGTTAATCACATGAAATTATTAGACCCTCAGTTTTTCTTACTAAGTGAAAATCGACATTTGATTTTTCCATTAACGAATAATAACGAATGCGGTACAAACTTCAATGTCAGGGCCTGTTTAAAAGGAAAGCGGGCTGGCTCGGCAAACGAGCCAGCCCGCTTTCCATATAAACAGGCCCTCAGTCTTTTACAATAAATCAAATTTTCTGAAGCTAATTAAAATTTATTTTTAACATAAAAGTAATTTATCTAATAGGAAATACTTTTTTATGTCAAATCTGTTTAAAAATGGTGATATCGTTATTGCAAACTTTCTCATGAAACTTTATAACTTTACAGGTACATTACATATTTCAGAAGATTCATAAAGCAGCTTTACCTTTATTTGTTATTTTTCGTTATTGATGCAAAAACCAAAAGTCCGTGCTTGTTACCAGTTCACAATTGTCTAAGACAGATTTTTTTAGGTAACATGTTATATACTAATAAAATTTGATATGGAAACGGGTATCGAAAAGTTTATTTTAAAAGCAGCCACAAAAGTTCGACCGTAGTACCATATTCAGTTATATCTTATATCTTTTAAACAACTTTGCTGTATGATAATTTTTCATAACCTTAGTCTGGTTAAGCGTACAGCAGAACAATAAATCAAATAACAATCCGAAGACGTTGAAAAGAACTTTCTAATATTTCTTCTACTGGTGCAGGTCTAATGCTGCAGGTCATAAACGCAATTCGAACTATTTAATTAAAAGAGCAATGCTTACGTCGACCATCAATTTAAATAGAAATATTTCGATGGGCAATAACGTTATTTGAAACTCAACGCTTCCTTTTGGCGATAATTTATGTTAAGGTCACATTAACCTTTTTCTTCTGCATGAAAAATTTACGTTCAAGTAACGCGATGTGGATAATTTCCATAAATTTTTTTATAATAAATTTTCTTTGAAAGATTTTCTTAACTTTGTTATCGAAAGGCGTTCGTTTGAACAAAATCTTTGATTTGGTTCAAACCTTATTTCTTATGAGAATTGGGAACTATAAGAATTATAAGGATTGTTCTGGGGAACAATCAAAGAAACCATGTTAATTCTTAAAGCTCCCATAGGTCACGTTATTGACCGGCAGTGCAACTTTAAAACACAATGCCACCAATTGGTATGATGTCATGTTAACTAATTCTGTAGAATAAGCAGTTTTTTTACCTTCAAGAAAATGACTGACTACTGGTTGACGACGTAACTTAAGTCTTTATCTTTCTTTTAGTTAAAATTTTTTTACTTGAAATTTGTGGAGGTAAATTACTTGTTTTTAACATGGTTAATAAAAATATGAAAATAAAATATGCTCAAAAATTTTTTACCTCTAAGAATTTTTTTTTTGGATATTAATAATGTGCGAAGTTCTCGTAATTTTTTAGTAGATGGTTTGTAAATTGTAAACTTTTTTTTGTAGATTTTTTTTCGGTTTTCTCACTCATACAATTGTTAAGTATTTTATGATGTTGAACTTTTTTATCGAAGCTTTTGTTGTTGTTGTTGTGTATTTAGATTTCGATTCTTTAGCAGATATATCGGCGTATTTTAATGATGCATACAAAACAGATTTTATTTTCTTGGTCGACGTGAGCCGATATTCAAAACCTTATTTAAACAAACTTTTTAACCTTGCAGTATCAGCATCTTCCTGCTTTCGCTTATTAAAGATAAACGATAACCGAGTAGCTATAATGGCATATTCGAATATGTCATCTTTAATACAAACTTTCGATCAGTGTATAAACAAAACTTGTTTAGAAAAAATGAAGAAACGCGTTCAATTAATCTACGGGTAAGTATTATAAAGAAACAAAGATTTAAATTTAATAGTTTTATTTCATCTTAATTTAGAATTAATTTTTTGTGTTTTTTGTGTTTATTCTGAAAATATTGTTTTTTATCAACAAAAAAAATGTTAACTTCGATTTACAGGCGAACAACAAACAGAAACATCAGCCTCCCTTTAGAGCAAGGAAGAAAATATTTTGAAAAAAATGTTAGCGAAAATGTGGAAAGAAAAAAAGCCATCATTCTTCTATCTTCTGGTTTGGAGAGCAGTGAAGTTACTATTGCAAAAACTGTCATCAGAAAAATTTTGAATGAAGGAATCAATTTGATAGTTATCAGTGTTGGCGAAGCAATTGGAGAATCTGAAGCAATAATAAAAATTTTGAATAACAACCTGACACAAGTTGATTCGAAGAACTCACTTTTTTACTCGTTTGTATCGAAAGACTGGAGAAATATAATCGAGACTTTGCATTCCGCCGTTTATTTATGTAAGCACTACTTCATGTTTGCTATTGGCTGAGATATTTGTTTATGTTTCCTATCGGTTGTAGGAAAAACAGTTAAGTTAAAAATATAGCAAATTGAAATTAATTTTTAAAATTTAGTTTGCTGAACAAGAACGGCCTCACTCATTCACAGATTGTTGGTCAAAACAAAAAATATTTACTACCAAGATGTGACTGGATACCGCTCAGCAAGTTCGTTATAAACTTCAACAAACTCGTAATAAACTTTAACTTGGTTGAAAACTGTGCTGCACTTTTATCAAGAATATTTGCTTATAATTGATTTATTTCAGACTTTTATATGTATAGTGTTTTTATTTTCATTTCTTTTTCGGATTTTTATCTCTCATTAAAATCAATTTTATTGGAGCAACAACAAAAATTGCGATTGCTGCAACGCCCCAGATGATTGCTCCGACAAGCATCATTTTCTGCATCATACCTGACGTAAAGCCAGACACTTTTAAATCTGCATTTCCTAGAACTTTTAAATCCATTACTAAAAACGGTGGCATCATTATCACGCAGGTAATAACAAGCGAAACAAAGCAACCAGTCACACAACGTGGAGCTACGCAATGACAATCGCATTTTTCTGGATCAGTCTGTCGGAAATAAGAGATGAAGCCTTTGTAAAACACAATTGCAAGAACCAGTATAAAGTTTAAGTTTAAAGCTAAACTGCTCATAAATAAAATTTTATCGAAATCTTTTTCTGTAAGACATGTCGGGTCATTAAAACATTGCCAACATCCAAGCCCATTTTTGCCTCTTTTTACAGCATATAAACCAACAATACACGACATTATTCCCATATCACACGGGAAAGAAGCTAGATTAAAAGTCATGTCTTGTATTTTATGCCATATCGTTGGTAGCGGTCGCCCAATTGCATCCATCTCTTGATCGATAGAAAATATAGCAAGTCTTAAACTTACCACGGTTTTAACCAGGAAGTTAACAACCGCGATCCCATAAAACCCCAACAATAGAAAAAAGCTCATGTTGAAATTGAGCATATTTGAATCTAAGTCTTTCTCACTTAATGTAGTTGGATTGCAATACCCTATTGATGGTTTTGATTGTATTGACTCTGTAACTGCAATCTGAGAACTATTAGCTGTAGTGTTCGAGTTCAAAGTCTTTTGTGAACCTTCTTTGAAGACAGCGTAATCCTTCAGTGAAGTTAAGGCATCCATAACTGCAATGTAATGAGCTCCCAAGACTATTATTCGAAATATAAATAGTTTTAGCCATCTCTTTACTAAAATTGGTTTAATGTCAACTGCAGCCATATACTGTTTGTTCTTTTTCAAAGAAAGTTTTTTTTGAATGTTTTTATGACAAAAATATTTTTTTAATTGTTTTTATTAAAAATTTATTTATTGTAAAAAGTTTTTAAACCATTGAATGGTTTCTATTCGTTTGAGAAATTTCGAAGAACTGTTTCGACGAACTTAATAAGCTCACACCATGAATAGCATGTATATGAACTGGTTTCATTGCAAAAAAAATCGAAAAAGTAGATAATTGGAAAAACTTTGCAACTCATAGCATCATGCTGAATTAATCGGCTTTCTTTACAACAAACAAAAAAAAAAGATTTTGAAGAAAATTTAATTCAAATTTAAAATTAAATGTACATATTTATCAAATCTAATTAGAGATTCTAAATAACCTAATATAGATTCTAAATAACCTGATACAGATTCTAAATAACCTAATATAGATTAAAATAAATAAATGAGCCATAATTTCCTTATAGTTCTTTACTGTGAATAACAGATACTGTTTTATTAGTCACACACGAGACCTTGTATAAGCCAAAAAATTAGATCGCGATATACGCGAGATCTTTTAAATTGTTTTTCGAAATTGTACTTTGAATAATCCCAAAGGGATTCTAACAAATACAGATAAGATGATGCAGCTTCAAAAAGTTGGATATATTTGGCAGAAAGCCTTTTGTTTCTACATAAAAAAAAATTATTTCCATCTACAAAAACTTTTTGTACGCAATAATATGCATAATTAAAAAATGTCTGACATTGTATGTGCAGATTGCATTTTTTAAGGTAGATTAGACATGATTTATAATGCATATCCTAGAATATGCATTTAACATAGAATAAAGATCTGAAGTAGAAGAAAAGAGTTGAACAGAATTGTTCTAATCAGGAGATAACTCTTTAGCAAGCTTCTAGTACTTCCATTCATCTCCCTCACCACTTGCTCACAATTTTTTCTCGAGCAGGCTAATCTCTTTTAAAAGTATTGACGTTTGGTTCCACATCCTAAACTGACCTTGATAGGTCTGGCTAGATAAATAGTTTGCAATACATTTTTCAGCTTCTATTTGAGCAGGAGATTGAAGGTGAAGTTACCTTGAAAAAACCTTGCATTTCATAAAATCTTGCCTTCCATTAAATCTTCGTCTTAATATGCAGATTGATAAAATCCATCATAGTAGACCCATAAATAGTACAATTTTTTAAAACCTACTGCGTATCTTTTAGATGAACTGTTTTATAGTCTTAAATAAGATCATAGATATGTTATCTAAAATTGTTTATAAATTAAAGTATAATTATCAATTGTAGTTAATATGTTTATTAATAATTTCATTTTCAAAAGCCGAAAAAATGTTGTTGATATTTTCTTTACACATCATTTTTCAAAATAATTTTATTTTAAACGTATTCCTATAATAAAATATCTATAATATAGGGTAGATTGGGGTATAACGAGCACCTTAAGTGAAAATAGGAATTCCACAACGAAAAAAGATTTCTGATTATTTGTTTAGTCACAAAATATTTTGTTAATAAAAACATAGTAACATACAATGCTTGGTAACATAACACAAAATAAACATAATGTAATAACATAAGATTGTTTTATAACATTTAGTAAAATAAGTCTCTTTATAAGCATGTAAATGCTAAAAGTCACGTTTTATTTGCAGCTGCAACACACAAAAACACTTTTTAATTTTAGCTTTCCAGTACATGTTTTGCAGTACCAACTCCTACAATGACTGCATTGGTTCCATAGCACTTCAGACTTGTACAAAATTTCACATATCATGCAAAATGTTTGATCCAGACCATTAGTTTCATTTTTATCATCATTATTTGAAACAACCTAAAGTGGAAACTAAACTATAAATTCAAATGGTAAACATTTATTTGTTTCTTAAGTCTATAAGCAACTTACTATGCTTTTTTGTATTACATCTTTTAGTTTATTCCTCTTCGTCAGATTATTACAGACAGCATTTAAATTGATTTTCAAGTAAAGCTCTATATGTTGAACTGGTAGCTTTAGCAGCATGTTGAACAGTTTTTCATTTTCTTAATATTTTGTTGACAGTTACAGACTCATCAAGCAACTGCCCAATTGTTTTAGTCTTTGGTATACTGGATTCTTTTGGTATAGGGCATGTGCTAAATATTTTGGTCTGGTAGTTTGTTGATGTTCCCTGTAAATCAATAGTACAAGTTGAGATACGTTCAGTTTTGACTTATTGTGTGCTCCACAATAGAGGCACTGTTAAAAGTGTTCTGTTCTTGATTAGTCACTACAGCTGCTATATAATCTTCATCTGTGAAGATGTGACTATTAAAAGGATGAATTCCTGATTTATGGAATCCACTTTCAGCTTTACTCACTAAAGCAGCCTCGCCATAAGCAGTGCTAAAAAGATTTCCAAATTCAGCCTCTGGTACTGGTCTAACAGGGTGTTGACAATACCATGTCTATACAACTGAATTGTATCACAATTTTAGTGATTTAAAAAATAAGATATTTAGAGGCTGCATTTTATGTGTACAATGACTTGGAAGGCTTAATATGATCACATTATTTGTACATGCTTTTAATATTAGTTTTATATCTTTTACATGGCTGCCATGAACATCTAATATTAGTAAAGTTAGTGTAATGCATTTTAATGGTTGTGTAATTTGTAAGAAGTGGTCAAACCAGATATCAAACAGTTCTTCATTTATCCAACCTTTTTTTGTTGCAACACCAAGTGCTCCTTGGGGTGCTTGATCCATTAAAGATGTTTTCATGCGTGCACGTGGAGAAATAATCATGGGAGGTACATATGCTATGGATTGCAATTTCACCATGTTAGTTAAAGAGTATTGACTCATAAGCAGCAAAAACGTTATTAGCCTTCCCTTTGTTAAACTCTGCTGCTCAAGCCATGGAAGTTGGTTCTGGTTTTCTCAAAGATAAATTAGAGTTAGATTTTAAAAAGAACATATCCAATCCTTTCCAGCACATTGCTTTTTTGGCGCTAATTTACTTCTCTACCCCCCCCCCCCTCCCCTATTTTTGTGGTAATACCAGGGCTGTGGAGTCGGAGTCGGAGTCGTGGAGTCGGAGTCGGAGTCGGAGCTCATTTTGGCTGGAGTCGGAGTCGGAGTCGGAGTCGGAAAAATTGTACCGACTCCGACTCCGGTTTAAAAAAAAATCTTTCAAAGTTTCATAATTTTCATAAGGATTTTATAGATGTTACAAAACTACAAGTCCCAGGATGGTCTGAAAGCTGTAGGATATCCAGACACAATGGAGAATTGTAGTTTGCAACAACTGGAGGACAAGGAGTTTAACATGTTTTTTTTAGGCCTTTAAAACAGTGATAAGCAATAGGGTATTTTGCTGCTTATCACTTAGAATCATATATCACCTCCCTTGCGCTCTCCTCTACCTTCCCTTAAACTATATAACTTCATGATCCCCTAACTCCCGACTTAAATTGTCTGGCACTGTGCACAATATTCTTAGTAGAAAGCTAGGCGTGCCACCACCAAGCACCAAAGAGTTGCTCCACAAACAGAAAGACTGTAAGTATTCAATTAACTTTGTTTCTCTGGAGAGAGATAGAGTATTAGAAAATTAGTGATTGAAGAAGCTGTTAAACAAAGAGAAGAACTAAATGAATGTCTCAAGGGACGCTTTGTGTTTCTTAACAGAGTGAGCTATTTTCCAATCAATGTTTAATTCTTTTTTGAAAAAAATGAAGCAGTTACCAAGACATTGGCAGTAAAAGACGCCAAAACTAATCACACCAGCGAATTTCTCCAGGTCTTAGTAGAAAAGATTCTTAAAGAATATGAACTTAAAGAAGAACAAGCTCTTTCATGTTTGAAATATTGTCCAACTGACAATATTTCAAACATGATTTTGACAAATTCATAATGTTATTAGCGACTGCATAAGAGTTTATTGCATAACAAGAGTTCAGAAAAGTTGTTTGTTCAGAAATTGTTTTCTCATAAATATTGTTTAAAGCACTAAGTGGTTGGATTATTTGTATCATAGTGATGAAATAGCCAATGTTAACATTTTACTACAGTTATTTGTTGTTACAAACAAATAACTGTAGTAAAACAAACAACTATTTGTTGTTACAAATTGGTTACTTATGAAGGAGTCGGAGTCGGGAGTCGGAGTCGGAGTCGGTCCATGATAAAATCAAGGAGTCGGAGTCGGAACAGCAGCTTACCGACTCCACAGCCCTGGGTAATACTGCAATTTAGAGGCATAAAATAATTTATTATTTTTGCATTTAGCGCTCTCGCTCGCAGAGGAAAGTTCTTAAAATAATTATAAAAACCAAAGTAGATAAATTTCAAGGTAGCTATTTTTTAAATACATTTTTGTTTAATACTTTTGTTTTTATTGTTGATATTTAGTTATTTTATCATTTATAGTGTTAACATTTACTTGTTGGATTATTAATTATGTTAAGTAATTAAAATTTTTTTATTTTATGATTGTATAATTTTAGTTTGTTCCAGACAAATTTCTTATTACAATTATAGAATATAGGATACTACAATTATTGTTCTTGCTAATATATATTTTTTAAAAACATGTGGCTATAAAAATAGTCGTTTTATTTATCAACTACAGAGGATTCTGACGAGACACACAAGATAGAAACGCCCAAAATATTGGAAACTCTTTAAATGTTTGACGCCAGCAACACACGTGGTTCAGCCAGGATTTCATCTTCAACAACAATAGTTGTTGGAGTACATGGTCTCCCATAACCAACACGTTGCATAGCCATCTAAACAAAGATTTACCATGTTAACTAAGAATAACTATTTACTTTATATAAACGATTTATTCAGTACAGAATTGATTAATAAAATTAATTTTTGTATATATAATTATAATACGTATAATATATAATAGAAATGAAAAAAAAAAAATAAATTTAACAGTGACTATTACTTTTACTTATCTTTTGTATGAGACTTTTCTTTTCTTTTTGTACATTTCGAATTTTTTCATATTTCGAATGTGGTTTTCTTTTTCGTTTCGCAAAGTCACTTTCAGATTAATTTTTTTCATTTTCACCATCGCAGAGTTTAATCAAGCGAAAATTAAAAATTATTTTACGCCGCTTAACTGCAGTATTACCATTTTTGTTTGTGATTATGATAGAGAATTTTATCCTGATTAAGAATCGTATAAAAACACAGACCTGAAAACCAAAGGAAAGTTCTCTTATTTGATGTTGAAGTGTCAAAAAAATATACCAAAAACGCTAATACTCGCCATCTTTTTTTATAACACATTAAAATTTCACTATTTAATTACGCCGCCTGGTTTCTGTAGTTTGAAAGTAATTAAAATACTCATGAAAATTCCGATGCAAAAGATTTGCAAAAAACTAAGGGTCTGCGTATCGAAACATATCGTATTACGATACGATACGATAAGGTATCGGAATGTACGTATCGTAAGTTTTTTTATATTACGATAATATCGTACCCAAAAAGTTTGCACGATAAAGTTTCGATATTTATCGATTCATTACGATATTTATCGGTCAATTACCTAAATATCGTAACTCATATCGTAACTCAAACGATAACGATACTTATCGATTCATTACGATATTATTTTTTCCGACTAAAAAAATAATTTTTTTAAAAACCTAAATACTTTCATAAAATTGCTGACAAGTGCACTATTTAATGTAAAAAAAAGAAATAAACAAAACTTTATTTGTAATTTTGATTTTTTAATTTATTCAAGACTTAAGTTGAAGCAAAAAACAGCTAAAAACAAAAAATAATTTTTTACTTGATAAATTGTTGACGTGACATGTTTAACACGTTAAGGTTTGTGCCTGTGACTTAATATAAGAAAAAGATTAAAATTTAATCTCAAAGTCAAGGTTTATTGAAATCACTAAATCACTATATGGCAAATTTTATAAACTTTAAGCAGTAAAATAAACCAATGACGCCACTAAGGCAATGAACCAATTTAAGTTAGTCATCCATTTCAACTGCTGATGTAAGAGTTGAAGTAGGAAGTCCCTGACTTGAAGCAGCTGAATTCTGAGAGTTATTGGTAGAATCCTCTTCAAACAATTCTTCTTTTTCATCCCGACTGGTTAGAAGCCATATTTTGATCTGGATCTTAGGGTAGTTTTGCTGAATGTACAACAATTTTTCAACTTGTTCAGGCTGCAATTTTGTTCTTTTATAAGAAACAATTCCACCACCGGCACTAAAAGCTCTTTCTGAAGATGCTGAGGAAGCAGGTACACATAGCCAATTTTTAGCAGCTTGAGCAAGGAGAGGAAATTTGTATTTATTTGCTCTCCAAAATTCCAGCACGTCCACACCAACAACCCCTGGGAGTTTTTGAAATATTTCCCATTCAGTGACAATGTCCGACTTTGGAGGTGGAGCCGGACCAGAATAGGAAGTCATAAGTGCAGGAGCTTCTTCCATTCCAACATTATAGAAAGGATCATCTTCCGAAACATGACCTTGGATTTCAGCATGTAACCGTTCATTAAATAATGTTGTTGCAGCAATCCATTCTTGATAAGCATTGGATTGAGTAATCAGTGCCTCATAGGCTTCATCAAATCCACCCAGTTTTTTCAGAGCTCTTCCCTTGTACAAGGGATTAAGCAAGTTGGCAACAGAGTAAAAAAGGTTTTGACAACCAATGTCCGGAAAACGAACATCCAAGTTTTCCACCAGCTTTTGGTGAAACATTTGTGCTGTTGGTGATGCCGCACCAGCCTTGATGAAATCCAGGCATTTGTGCCTCAGTGTGTAAATGTTTGAGATAACGAGGTGAATGCTTACTTCTTTGTCTGCAGAGAAACATTCTGAAATCTCAGCAACTCTCCTCAGAATAGGCAAAATTTCGTCATAAAGATTGAATTCATCTTCTGAAGGAATGACTGGAGCTAGTTTGGTGTCATCTTTTCCAGGAATGTCTCTAATGGAGCTGAGGATACGACGCATTTTTACAATGCTTTCCAACATCATAAAAGTTGAATTCCAGCGTGTTTTCACAGGAGTGATGATTTTCACAAATTTCAACTTATCCTTGCTAACAACATCACTGTCATCAAGCAACAGCTTTAGCTAAAAATTAAAATAGAATTATAAGAAACATAACATAAAAGTTGATTAGTACTATTTACTATAATAAAAAACTGATATTAACTATGTTATGTTTTTACTTTTTAAATGTTAACATTTTATCAGTTGAAAAATTTTGTCACACAAAGTGTACTAAGAAGTTTATATTGCGCTTGTATTGTATTAAACTATAAACTAAATTACTATAAAAGCGAAAAAAGATGTTAAACTAGTTACCTCTTTTTTAATTCTTTGCTCAGACAAAGATGACTTGTGGCATCTTGAACTTAATTCAGTTGCTCTTTGGATTGCTTCGTGAAGATCCAAACTGTCAAAACCTTTTGTTTCTTTGACAGTTGCTTCAACTGCCAAATTCAAAAGATGATCAGCACACAAAAGAGATGCATTTACAAAATTGCACTTGAAAAAAAAATTGCACAACGCACGAAACTCCATTATTTCCGGCCAACTCTGAGACATTCCTGAAAAGCAAAGTAAAATTAGTTGTTTGCTTTTTGATGTTTTAAAATATAAACTAATACTTTTGTTGTTATTTTAGATATAAATAAAAGTATTAATTTGTGACATTAATTTTAAACTAAATGGCGGATTTTGCTTATCTAAATAATTTAAACGATTAACTTAATTTACAGAAATTTTAACCTAATAAAAATTAAACACTAAAACATACTTATCCAGACGAAGAGCAATGGCTTCAGCTGTATGTCGTCCGGAAAACGGAGAAACTCCAATCACAAACATCCTTAATCGGAAGTCTTCACTCACATAGTGCAATGTACTGGCTTGGTATGCATCATTGTTTCTACTTTGCCAGAGGTCAGTTGAGATTGCAAATCCAGGGGTCTTTGGCAATTCCTCCTTTAGAATGTCATCCACACAGATTTTCACATTTTTGTACAACAACGGCAACCTAAAATTAAAATAAAAAATTATTGGTATTTCTCGTTACATATCAATACGGTTACCTACTAAGATAACCCAAAAAAAATTGGTGTGGATTGGTCTTAAAAAAGTAGCTTTTTAAAAAATTTAGTTCTCTTGGAACTCTCATTGAATTGACTCCCCACAATAAAATTTTATTTAAAAAAAATTAAAATTTTTCGTACTTGAACCGGGAGTATGTTGTTGCAGCCTTCACATTCATTTTTGGGTTGCAGTAGTGAACAAAATCTTTAAAAGCTTCATGTTCAACCAAAGAGAATGGCAAATTTAAACGGGCCAAAAACTTGACAATTTCAATGTCTCCTCTGAGCTGTTCGTTGTCTTGTGGCTTGTATTTGACAAATGCTTTAGATTTTGGACCTTTTCTGCTGATGGTCCGGAAAGTCTTCCTCGTTTAACTCTACTGCCCAACATTAATGGTGTCTTATCATCTCGGACCTGCTCATAAGCCTCGTCTTCATTGTAGGTCTAAAAATTAATATGAAACCCATTAAAATACCTAATATTGAAACATTCATCAGCATTTATCAAAAGTTATTGATATTTATCGTTAAATCTTGTTAAATCTTGGTATTGTAATAGTAATAATAACTAACACATATGAAAATAAAAGTTAATATTTAAATTAAAAAAGTAAAAACGTTTGTAAACTTTATTGCACCTGTTTTAACTCATCAAAAGCAACATGGCGATTTTCCTCCAGGGCTGCAAACTGAACAGGATGCTTCCTTGTCAAATGTGATCTCATGCCAGATGTGTTCCTGTCCGCCAACTTGCAAATTGCAAAACAATACTTGCATTTTGCAGTAACAAGTCGCTCTTCATCTGGTGTAGTACTGACCTCTTCATCAAAGTGATTCCAAATTTCGCTCCTTGACCTTGGCATTCTTCAAAATGTTGTTCAATTACAAATTTAATACTAATTCAAACTAAAATTTTAATATCTTTCCTTATAAAAAAAAAATTTATTTTAAGAGCCTAATTATGTACATCTAAGTAATTTAAAGAGTATCCCAAAAACTTTTTCCCAGAGAGTTTTTAAAAACGTTTTTATTACAATTAGCTAGTTAATTTCGGTTCAGTAGAACCGTAATTAAAACCGTAACCAAAACCGAAACCGTAGTTTGAGTGAAGCCGAAATCGAAACAATCTGAAACATGAAAGCCAAATCAATATCAAAATAACATGAAATAACTATTTTACTTAACAGTGTCTCATAACTCATTACAAAAACTTATATATTATTCAAATGCATCTATCTATCGATCGATATTGTAGTTTTCTCGCAACACATCGATGAGATGACAACAATATTCTCTTCAAACAAAAACCTATCTTTACAAATTTAGTCCTTCTTTTATACCAGACAATATCCCTCAAAAACGTCAGAAAAACCAACAAGATTACGGAATTAATAATTTTGATAGTTGTTACAAACAACTATCAAAATTATTAACATAACGTTCTAACAAATTTCGCAACGGAACATCTTATCTCTATATATATCTCTATAGAACAATCCAACTGTTTATTTTTTTAAATAAAAACATACCGTTGTGTGACCTAACAAAGTCCTATGCTTTAAGAAAGTCCTAAATTAAAAAATTTTTGTTATTATTATCAAATATATATATATATATATATATATATATATATATATATATATATATATATATATATATATATATATATATATATATATATATATATTGATAATAATAACAAAATTCTTCAAAAACTCCATAACTATGACATTTTTTTATCATTCAAATTTGTTTGAATAAATAAATATTTTAAAAAATAAAATAGATTTGTTTTTGTAATGATTTATGGGACATAAGGCATTTAAACGATCAGTATGTAACATGATTTGATAAAAAATAGAACATGTGAAAATATTTTAATATTTGATGATCGCTTAAAGAATGATTTGAGAATAGTAACTTGATTTGATTTGAAAATAGTAACAATGGTCACGTGATTTCAATTAATAATTACTTCAATTTTTGTAATTGATAATTGATTTACCCACAAACGATTAAAACATCAATATAATTAGGAAATCATCATGATCCCACACTAAATAAAAAAAAGTTTTCTAAACTTAAAGAAAAAACCTCCCTATAAAAAGTTTTGGTTCATTACAGTAGTAGTTTGAACCGTAATTTTGCCCGAAACAGAATAAGTAAAAGGTTGTCGAAGCAGAAATTTTGAATTCGGTTTCGGCCGAAACCGGTAGCGAAAGTTTCCATTCGCTACAATTAGCGGCAACATTTCAGCTAGACGATATTTTAATCACATAAGTATTTTTTATTATTAAAAAAGTGGACTTTAATAATGAGTTTTAATCGAATAAACCACAATTGTTACGAATATTTAAAGAATAACTTTTTCTTTTTTAAAAAAATAAAAATATTTTGAGCGCTTACCTTGGTGTGACCTAACAAAGTCCTATGCTTTAAGAAAGTCCTAATTTAAGAAATGACAAGTTTCGTATACATAAAATAAACATTTAAAGAAAAAAATTTAGTTATTTTATCTAACTAGATATCTAGTTTAAACAACAGAATTATTTTCCGCGAATGATTCTTTTATATATACGAAATTTGTCAATTTTTAATATAGGACTTTCTTAAAGCATAGGACTTTGTTAGGTCACACCACGGTATGTTTTTATTTAAAAAAATAAACAGTTGGATTGTTCTCCTAACTGCCTGAGCCGTTTTTAACAACTTAATCTAAAAAACGGCGTTAAAAAATAGGCGATTATTATTTTTTATCAATATTTTAATCAATAAATTGAGAAAATATATTGCAAAATATTTTAACTTAACATTTAGTTAAATCTAATACAAAATATTGTAAAATATCTAATATAAAGCAACTTTACATTTAGTTATATCTAATACAAAATTTTGTAAAATATTGAAAAGTTTTGAAAACCAAACGATATTTTATCGGAACGTATCGTACATATCAAAACTCAAAAATATCGTTATACAATTTTTATCGATAAATTATGCGATATTTATCGCTAAAAGCGATAATGATATCGTGCATATCGAAACCCAAACGATATTTTATCGGAATCATATCGTAACATATCGGATATACCAATTCATATCGAAACCCATTATCGTAAAAAATATCGGTTAGTTTCGATATTTCGATAACGATACGCAGATGCTTACAAAAAACAAAACGTAATTATAAGACTCTCTCTACAACAGTGGTTCTCAACCTGTGGGTCACGACCCTGCCAGGGGTCGAATGGCGATTTGCCTGGGGTCGCCTAAGACTATCGAAATATGGGGATTTTTGTCTCTATTCTAATATGTAAAACATGATGTTGTTGTACAAATTTTTTTCCAGTGGCAGTTGTCGAAAATAATTATTCGACAAACTTAATGGGACTGATTGAATAGGCTAATACTGAATAATATAATCATGGAGGAGCCTAATTAATGCAATCATACTTGAAAAAAAATAATTAGGAGATCTAAATATATCTAGACCCGATTATTCAAAATATAAATATGACAGAGTTCTTGAGGGGATGGAGAATTATAAGAGAGATCTCAATAAAAGTGTTAGAAATTCACGATCTATATATATCAACGTCTTGGTGGGCACTGGTAAAAATAGTAACTACTGTCGTACCTCATACCTCGCGAGTATGAGGTACGACAGTAGTTACTATTTTTACCACGCTTTTCTTAACTTATTTTCTTGTCTGTTTGTCTGTTTGTCCTGACACAAAATGTTTTTCGATAAAACACCGCGTAATTATCATATTTAAAGTTAACCAATCACATTCCAATTTTAACAAAAATTACCCAATGCTCATGTAGTTTAAGGCCAGTCTCCGTAAATTTCGGGTTTGTTTCGTTTATCTGAGGGTGATGTAAAATTGTGCCGTTCAGATCCCGCGGGATTTTTCTAAACGTTTATATTAAAGCGGTAACTAAAAAAGTCCGACAAGAAAGTTTTCTAATTTTTTGAGTATATATCATGAGTTCATAACATGTTATGAATTAGTATATAATATAATGATTTATAAGAAACCACATTATTTATTATTCAATGCTCAATGTTCTTAAAGAATAAGAAAATAGAAAGACTTCTTGACGATTCTGAAAAAAGAGAAACTGGCAGCAAGTATATATATATATATATATATATATATATATATATATATATATATATATATATAATATCTAAACAATATCTAGATAATCTAGATAATATCTAAACAAACAAAGTAACAAAGGTATAACTTCCACCGACAGAAACCATTGTGTTTATGCGGTCATCAAAAAGCCTTTCAAAACAAAATCGCTAAGTATTACCGAGTTCTCGACACTTCATTGTACGTCGTTGAAAGAGATTATTAAATGTCGGATTTTCTACCCTACCTTCTGAATCAAAGTATGAAAAAACAATCTAATTTAATATCGATGTCTTTTAGCTTGTAGATAACAAGAAAAATTGTGCTTAACAATTTAAACCCTTGTTTTTTGAAACATTCATCTTTAAGTTTAAGGACAATATGCGTCATCCACCATATTTTTGTCAATAATATTTTTTTCAACTTAGCCCAACTTTTGCTAAGTATTATTCAGCTTAGACAACAAATTTTCAAAAACAGTTTTTTTAAAAAAGAAGTTATAGAAGGTAGGACGAACTACCATAAAAGTTTGGACTGGCCTTAAATCACCTGAGCACTGGTGACAACCTTTAAGGACTGATGGAGCATGCACTGGAAAAAAACTAACACCTTTGACTTTATTTAATTCTGCATCTTTAGGCTAGCACAAATTCGCTTATAATCTGTAAACACAAAGTTTGCATTTTTTAATCCATAACTCGCGATCCTCGGATTCACAGACAAAGACATACCAATTTTATCTTCACCATGTTTTAAAACGCATTCAAATATTGGCTAACCATTTCCTGACTCTAGATACTCCAATATTCACTTCACTATCCCATGATGAATTTTCATCTAAACGAGAAGAACTATTAATTACTATTAGTTAATTAATTCCAGTTATACTATTACAGCTCGAAGAACTTTAACCTTATTTTATCTTCACTTACTTTGAAATTACAGAAAATAATTTCATTTTTGTAAACTTCGTTTACGATTTGAGTCTGATCATTTTCTGGCGATATCAAAAATTCACTTCATATTAAAGAAAGAAACAGTAAAAACACCTAGTTTTATAAAACGAAACAAAATACAGAAAGAAATTATTTCGTTTTTTATTTAAACAAAATACAGACACGCAACTATTTCTTTAAAGTTAAATAATTTTGTAGACCTGGAATCTTGCGACGCATTCGGCTAAAAGTTCTAAAAAAAGACTGATTTTTTAAATAGTAAATTCTCCATAACAAAAATAACAAACCTTTCTCTTTTTACTTTTCTTGATAAAACAGGTCTTATTTTTCCTAATTGTCAAAAAAAAATTAAAATTTCTTTGTTCCTTAGTGTGTATTTTTAAATGCACCCCGAACGTCGATTATCTGCCCCCGAACGTCGGTAATCTTAAAAGTGCATTTTATTTGCATGACTTTATCAAAAAAACATTTTTTTTTTGAAAACAAAAGCACAACGTTTTGACTGTATAACGCACAAGTTTATGTTTACAAAGTAAGGTGAATTCGCCTTGTATATAACATTTTAAATAGGTTACATGGAGTTGTTTCACTATTTGGTAATTTCCAGATCCACGGATGTTAGGAAAATCTATATACGAAAGATCACTGTGAGCCATAAAGACCGCCAGGTTCAACTTTTCCCCACCTCTAACTTTTTTTCATATTAGGATAAGTACTGGTTAGATATTATATTTTTTTGTATTGGACAAATCTAAAGTCGATCGGAAGTCACATAAAAACTTACTTTTTTACCCTATTTACCCCCCTTCAAGTGATAAAGTTACCCCCTTTATGATGATATTACCTCCTTTCAAAAAAAAAATTTTTTTTTTGATTAATATTTCATTATCCTCCTTAAAACAATCCTTACTTTTTCTTACTAATCTTAAATTGAAGCGATTTAAACTCCTTTTGCACCATTATAGCAATAATTAAAAGAAAAAATACAATAAATGCAACAAAAATAACACAACTACTTTTATATTACAATATTTACATCTTATCTAAACAAAAAGTGGCAGTAGCAGATTTCAATCGTTCAGCATAATCTTTATGTTCGATCCTTCGCTTGTATTGAGACCAACTTGGTTTGAAGGCACTATGAACAGCTTCTCCAGTCTGTTCAGCATATGATCCCAGAGAACAACAATTAAACTTCACAAATGGGAGAATATGACAAACAACTATATGGACTTTCCAGGTAACCTTCAGTTCTGTATTTAAATGTATCTTTGCATACTGCTGTAGGTCACAAAATGATACTTTGAACTCTTCAATAACTGAAGAAGCATTGCTGCCTATCGTATCCAAAGGTGCACTCTTTAACCTTTGCAAACTTTCTGAGGCAATGAACTATAGGCAATAAATTAGTTTGAGATGCTAACACATCTCTCTCTAAAATATCTACCTTTTCCAGAAGTTTATTGGAATTGTTCCCATCAAAGCCTATCCCATGATAACCTCGAAGTAAGATATAATGTTCTTTTAGCCAGTTTTTAAAAAGAGGCCAATGATCTAAAAGTAGTCTACCAAGTAATGTCACGATCCCTATAAGAAGATGTAACTCTGGTGGAGGGACTAAGTGATTAATTTCATCTTCAGCATTTTTATCTAAATAAACGAGTCGAGGACTAATAACATTTTTAAAATCTTTCATCTCTAAGCGCTTTGCCCCATTTTCAACAAATAAGTTGTACCAATGATCAAAAGAACCTAATGTTCTCGGAGTACCACTTTCTAGGGAACATTCGCCTTCACACCACAAGCAGGCATATTTACCTGAATGAGAAGACAAACCAAAGATGCTGTTAGCACATTTTAAGTCAAATGCAAGGTGATATGTAACATCATCCAGATTTAATCTACTCAAGATTTTCTGCAAATTTCCATTGTCTTCACAAACATCTTCAACAATAGCAAGAATAAAACACCTTTTAACTCCACTGTCAATGTAAATCTCATTTTTATTGGTTTTATCAAAGACATTTACAATTACTTTAAGAAATCCTTGACCTCCATCAATTGATATACGTACCATACTGGAGAGAGGATCCAATCCTCTTTCCATTAAAATACTAAGAATAAATTCAGAAGTGTCATGGATAAATACTACATGTCTTGTTACAATTTCATCATTCCAAATAAAGTTATCTTGTTCTATATTATACTTAGATTCAATTTCTTCTTGTAATGATGTCATCATACTAATTACATTATTCTCCACAACAGTAGATGATCCCAGATTCTTACGGAGACTTGATATCAGTTTTTTTGTTTTATTTTTTGTCAATTCCAGTACAGAAGTTAATTCCATCACTGCTTGAAATGATATCTGATTAAAAAACTTTCTAGAAGATTTATTGTCTTTAGTTCCAACAGTTAAAGTTAACGGATTTCCACCTTAAAAATAAAGTATAATTAATTATATGTATCTTTAACCTACCCCTACTTTAAATTTACAATACAAACATTTTGAAAAAGTTATTAGCAATCTATACAATTGCTTAGTTAAAAGCCTCTACTGAGTGTTCTATATGTGCATTTAAGTTTTATCTGAACATATAAACTGTTTTTAATTATTTAAAAATGAAAATAAAAACTTACACACCTGTAGATATTTTAAAGGACTGGCCTCTCTCAATGCCTTCTCGTTCCATCTTGTTTTTTATTATGCCTGAAGCAACTTGCTCACATGATGTGGGATCAAGAGTTTCTGACAAATTAATCAAATTCAAAACAGCCTGACTAGAACAACAGTTGTTATGACATCCTGAAGAATAAAATTTACTCTTAAATTAATATACACCTAAAGGTTTTTTTATTGAAGTTTATAAATGATTATTTGATAACTTTTAATTTACTTATCAAGTAACTTATTATTTATTCTTTAACCTCTTGCAAGGAGAGTAAAGCAGCAGCTGCACATATTTTTTTTCAGAGATTCAACATCTTTTGTATTAATATGAGATGATTGTACAATATCACTAAGCTCAGTACTACGTCTAATTCTTGGTCGGTCAACCTAATTCAAAGATGGTACTTTATAAAAAATCTATATCTTTATATGTATTTATCATTTAACTTAAATAAGTTTTAAATCATATACTTGAGAAACTTTACTTATCCAGTTTGAAAGATAAGTGCTTTTTCCCTTTTCCAGCAAAAAGATGTTTCTTCTACAACTTGAACAAATTACATCCGGGCAGACATTAAACTCTGCATTGTACTCAGGCCAAATATACTCCTTGATTTTACTTGCTACAGATGGTCGTACTTATACTAAAGATTTTGAATATTTACCTTTTTTTTCCAAACAAACTGCACAAACAGACTGTTTTAAATCAGCCATTTTTACCGTATGATGTTTTTTACTTAAATCATTTCAAAACTATTAAAGAAAAAGAAGCCAAAGTGGCGGATTGGATTATTTTTGAAGCTTAATTTTTTGGTTTTTCTAATTTTTAAAACTTAAAATACTAACTCTTCTGATCGACTTTAGATTTGTTCTGTACTTGAAAAAGACTTACAAAAACTGCATTTACTTTTTTAAAAAATAAAATTAGAGGTGGGGAGAAGTTGAACCTGGCGGTCTTTATGGCTCACAGTGAGATCGCCATGGTTTAAAAATCGTATATTTGGCCGAATGGACAAACTCTCTCAAATTAATTTTAGTTATCGCGCTATATGATTTTAAGTAAGTATATCTATCACAGGATAAAAATTTTACGTTGGCTAGCTAATCCTTAATTCTTCTAAACTTCACTAAACTTTGAATTTTCCAATTGTCTTGTTAATTCATCATTCTTTTAGTCCCCAGGACCTGCCTATTAATATTATTTACATCGTTTGGATCATAGCCGAGTTTCAGTTGTTTTTCCAGTTAGATTTTTTGTGCCTAGTAAGATTATAAGCAGTTGAAAATATTAATAGCAAAAAAAAAAAAAATTTGACAGGGGTGTTTTGAGATATTGGGCCCCAAAGTTGGTTTATAGAAACTAGTTGTTTTATTAACTTTTAAGCATGTTCCTTTTATATTTGAGCATTTTAAGTACTTTTATTGAATTCAGCATCAAAAAAACAATATATATGTTTATTTTCATATTTTTGCCATTTTTATTTCTTATTTTTTTAAGAAAAATGTTTTTTCAGAATGTTATGAAAACCGGGTCATTTTGGAAAACCAGGTCAATATTAAAATTGCAGTATCTTGTCAACCGCTCAACATTTTTAGCTGAAATTTTGCATGTAATATTTTTTTATAATAAGGAATAATGTGTCAAAATATAACACAAAAGGAAGACACATGGTTCAATGGACTGGGTGATTTGATGTGGAATTACCCCTACATGAGTGTCTTGTATTCCAACAGTGTCTAGAAAATGAGATGTCACTGGGTCAATGTGCTATGAAAGAATAGTTTACCTGATGAGTTCGAAAACTTCAAAAAAATGGATGCTATTCAATTTAATTTAATTGTAAAAAATTTGAAATCAATGATAAATAACTGTGAAGAAAAATTTTATTTTGTTGAAAAAGAAAAAAATATATCATTAATATCATATGGACATGGTGGACCAGTATAAGTTTTCAATATATATAACTTTAGAAGATTTTGGAGATATTTATTTTCTTTTTTAAACAAAGGAATTATTAAATACTATTCTCAACTGGAGAATGCTGTCAGTTATGCTATTAATAATGAAACAGATTCTAAGCGAGCAAATTATTTTAGTCACCAAAACCAATTAAATGACAAAATTTTGGATCAGTTCTTAAAGTTTTTTGTGATGAAACAGTTGCAGCATTATGCGTAAAAATTCCTGAAACTAAAGATACTGCACTTTTTATTGAAACAGTTGTCAAGTGATGGCTTATTGTCAACAATAAAGGTCTAGATATTAGATTAAATGATATTCAAAGAAAGACTATTACTTCAGTCAATGGCAAATAGATTTCTTAGAGAACTATATTTCTTATTGCAAAAAACTTCTAAAAGATTAGCAAGCTGTGCCAAGTATTTTTTGAATTGCTGTGTATCTTATGTATTGCTAGGACATATGCAATCAGATGCACTAGAAAAACAGTTTAGGAAATATCAGCAAGAGTCAGGTGGTACATCTGATAACTGTGCAAAATGTTATTCAAAAATTTAGAACCGACAAAACTGGAGAGTTGCTAGATGAGCAAGCAGATTTTACAATATTTCCTCCTGCTCACCACCACTGTGATAACTGTGAACTTGATGTGGAGTTTGATATGTCAATATGTGAAAATTGTGAGGTTCAGTTGCCAAATGAATGCAAACAAGGGCTTCTATATATTGCAGGTTTTATTGCTTACAAACTTCCAGAATTACATTCAATTTTAGAAGAAACAGACACCTTTGATTTGTTTCAAAAATATGGAACTTTGATTAGTTCTTCAAACAGGGGAAGACTAAGAGAACCTTCTGACAATTTAGTCTACATTGTTATTTATTGTTTTTTTATATTTGAAGTGACACTTGTGAATAAAGTTTGTTGACATTTTTATTAACTGCAATAGTAAAGTTCAATTGCTTGTTCAGAGTGTTAAAAAAGTTTGCTGCATTTTGGCAAACATTTTTTAAAACAATTATTGTAAAAAACACTCTGAAGATTTTGGGAAGGAATGTTTAATAAAACAAGCAAAACTTTCAACTTCAAAATAAAATACTTTGAATTAAAAAAGTCAAAATAATTTTAATAAAATAAAGTTAACATATTTGTTTGTTTTTATCAAAAAAATTATTATTTGTATCACAAGTGTTTATCTAAAATAAACATATACCGCATATACTCGCGTATAAGTCGTTCCAAAATCAATGCAAAATCAATATTAAATGAAACATTTTTTAATCAATATTATTAAGAAATACGAAAAAAATTTCAGGAATAAATTTGTTTTTTTTTTGACCCGCATATAAGTCGAATTGCTGTTTTAGAGTAAATATTTCGTCCAAAATTTCTCGACTTATACGCGAGTATATACGGTAGTTTATGAAAATGAGATTTAGTCATTTTTAGCTAAACTCTTTAAATTTTTATTGTAATTGACTTATTTATAAACGTAAAAAAAATTCCCACAATATTTTCTTCCGAAATTTAATGAAAATTTTTTTTTGTCCTTCTAAAGCTCTTTATTTGATTCTGAAGCTTGTTTACAAAAGCAAGGATAAAAAATAATTTTAACCGTAAAAAAGTCGGCCTTCGCTAATTTTACGGAAAATAAGCTGTCGCGGCCTGTTTATGAAATGCCTTGAAATTACGGAATGAAAAATCTTATAAAAATAAGACCGAATGATAAAACACGATCTCGAAAAATTTACTTAATAAGTCAAATAGAAGATTGCCGTGAACTGGCCTTCTATTTTTTTTCGATTTAAGCAAGAAAGAAGGCCGTGTATTTAAGTAGGCCACGACAAAACATATTGGCTCTTGAAGCTTCTTATTTAGTATCTCTCAGAATCGCCAGAGCTATGAAACCTCACAACATTGCTGAAAAGTTGCTGTTGCCAGCGGCCAAAGACATTGTTAAAGTTATGATTGGACCCGAATATGTCACTAAACTGAATGCAATTTCCTTATCTAATGATACTGTTCACAGGAGAATAGCTGATATGTCTGCTGATATTGTTGATCAGATATTCCAGGAAATTAAATCTGCTTCACTTCCAATATATAGCATCCAACTTGATGAATCCACACACGTTGCAAATTGTTCCCAATTACTGGTTTACGTGAGGTATATAAATGATGGCGATTTTAAAGATGAGTTTCTCTTTTGCAAATCTCTTGAAACTACTACTACTGCCCGTGATGAATTTGAAAAAGTTAGTTCATTTCTGAAAAATTATAATATCTCTTGGGAAGATATTTGTGGTGTCTGCACAGATGGTGCTCCAAGTATGCTAGGGTGTCGGTCTGGATTTCAACGTTTGGTACAGAATGAGTCACCAAATGTCATTGGAACTCACTGCATGATTCATTGAAAAATATAAGCAACGAAAACACTGCCACAAGAGTTACAAGAAGTAATGAAGAGCGCCATTGGTTTTGTCAACTTCGTAAAAGCGAGTGCTTTAAATAGTCAACTATTTTCAAAACTTTGTAATGAGTTGGATGCGACCAACAATGTTCTGCTATTTTACACTGAAGTGAGATGGTTGTCGAGAGGAAAAGTTCTAAAGCGTGTTTTTGATCTTCGTGATGAATTAGAACAGTTTTTTAATCAGAAAGCAAAACCGCATTTCGAAGCACTTTACAGCGATGAAAGTGAATTATAGAAAATAGCCTATCTTGTTGACATCTTGAATGAGTTAAATTTATCACTGCAAGGACCAAATGCAACATGCCTTGATTTGTCTGAAAAAATTCGATCCTTCCAAATGAAACTTCAGCTTTGGCAAACAAAATTGAATGAAAATAAAATTTACATGTTGCCAACCATATCTTCTTTCTATGAGGAAAATGGCATTGAGCCTGACAAACGGAATACAATGATAATTTCTGTGAAAGAACATTTGCACATGCTTGCGGACGAAATTTTATCATTGCAAAAGATGACCTTCATTGTGCTCTTGCAAAGACTGCCCCAAGAATTTCTGATCTGGAGAAACAAAAACAAGCTCAACCTTCGCACTGACATTGACATTTTGTGCACATACCGTCGCAAGAATATTTTAGGAATGTAGTCATTTGCAGTGTATTGTAAATGAGACTGATATCCATAATACGTCATGCTTTTCAAATTTTCACATAAGTATGCAACATGGATATACTGAATACGTGATATAGAAAAGTAAATATAAATGCAAGTCATAAAGATAAACTTCATTTACTTGTAATTTAATTATAATTAGATTCTATTTTGAACAAAATTTAATTACATATTTTTTTGTGATTAAACATAAAACTTTAGCTATGTTCAGTTTTTCATTATGAAAATAATTCCTGTATATGCGGAAATTTATATTGCGATATATAATTTAAACTATAACAATAGCAAAACTACAGTTACTTAGGCCTATGAACGTAAATAGTTTTACAGTTGGGGTCGCTATATCATAGGGGTTGTATTAAAAGGGTAGCGGCAATGTAAAGGTTGAGAACCGCTGCTCTATAAGAAATGTTTCTGTATTTCTGTTTTAAAATTAAAATGGCGAATGAGTTTGATAGCCTTAATTTACCGGAAATTGGTCGCAGGTTTAAAAACAATAATAACGAGTGTATCCGTTGGTGCAGGGAGTTTGGTTTACTTGCTATCAATATGATCTGTCCTCGATGTAACATCCAGTGCACCGAACAAAATAGTCATAATGTCGATGGAAAGATTTGGAGATCCATGCAAAAACAATTCAAAAAGAAAATAAGTATTCGTGTTAGGAGTTTTTTTGAAAGATCTCAACTGAAACTTCGGCAAATAATAGGTATTATCTATATTTGGACTTGTAGCGCCGGAAAAAGTCGTGGCCTTTCAGTAGAAGACATTCAAAAGGATTTGGAAATTGGTAGCAACAAAACTGTTGTTGATTGGAATCAATTTTGTAGAGACATTGCCGTTACTTATTTCTTTAACAACCGTGTGCAATTAGGAGGACCAGGTTCAATAGTGGAAATAGATGAATCATTTTATTCAAGAAGGAAATACAATCGAAGTAGAATTGTAAAAGATCAATGGATTTTTGTTGCGTACGAAATAGCGACTAAAGAAGGGTTACTCATTCCTGTAGCGCACCGCGATGCTGCAACCTTACTACCCATCATTATACAATGGATTCGTCCTTGAACTGAAATATGGAACGATATGTGGGCAGCATACCGGGGTTTAGCGGCGCAAGGTTTTCAACATGGTACAGTAAATCATACTTTACATTTTGTTGATCTCGCAACAAATGTTACAACAAACAAGGTTTGAGTGTGGCAAATAAGCAAAGTTTGAGTGTGGCAAATAAGCAATGTGGCAAATAAGCAAAGCCAAATTTAAAGCTATGTTTGGGCCCACAAATCGAGAAATGATTCCCGATTTTTTGTCAGAATTTATGTGAGCGCAACTTTTAAAGAACATTCTTATTTTCACTTTTGGTACCAAGTTGTAGATGAATATCCCGTTTGATTTTTATTTTTGTATATAGTAATATTTATCTAAAATCATTAATATATTTAAAAATATCTGTATAATCTGAAAATAAGAAAAAAAACTTGTTGAAATTCGAAGTTTTTTCAAGGGAAACATACTAAAATAAAAAGAAAATACACAACAAATTTCTCCATAAAATGTTGTAGCGAAATAAAATCCGGGTTATAAAGTTTTTTTAATGAATAATTTCATGTTTACGGCATTAATTATTAACTTAGTCGTGTTTCAAAAAAAAAGGCGAATATTAGCGTTTTTGGTATATTTTTTTGACACTTCAACATCAAATTAGAGAACTTTCCTTTGGTTTTAGGTCTATGTTTTATACGATTCTTAATCAGGATAAAATTCTCTAAATCAAAAATAAATTAAAAAAAAGCGGGGGGGGGGGGGGGGGTTAGAGGGTAGAGATGTAAATTAGCGCCGCCTTTTTTTGTTACACTTATATGGAATGCAATTTACCTCACAGAAACAATATACAAGATGTCTTATTTCCATCTTTGTTAACCCAAACAGTCTGTTTTTCATTTTAATAATAATGCTAACTAGTTCAGATTCTTAAGAAGAATTTAGTGTTCTTGGTCCCATTTTTAACTTTATCAAGGTAACATCTCAATGTCTGTCGTGCTATTCCAAATAATTTTGCCGCATACTTTTGACTTCTTCCGAATGAAGACTCCACGGGAAGAAACGGCAGGGTCACATTTTTTCATTTTGAGATAAATCGTTATTAAACTTTTAAACCTTTATAAGTTTCGAAGTTTTAGGAAAATTTAGAAAAACTTTAAATATGCATCAAATCGTTTATTTGATTTGAATTCAAATACAAAATATGCTATTATGGTTAATAAAGCTAGAAAGTGTAAAAAGTCGAAACTTTCAAAATGTGACCCTGCCGTTTCTTCCCGTGGAGTCTTCAAATTTTAACATATCATCAACTGCTTTTTTTAGATTTTCCAAGTATCATTTAACTCTTGGAAATTTCGATTCATTATTTCTTGGCATTTAATTAAAGCAAAGAAGTGTTTTCGATTTTATATAGGTATCACCGATTAATTGAAAACACTGATCTCTATAAAAACTGGGTAGCGCATCTTTAATATCAAAATTGACGTTAAAACCACCATCTTGGAAAGCCCAAGAATGCTGAAATCTGATACTGTGTATTTAAAGTGATTAGTCGAAAAACAGAACTTAAAGCTTGCGGGATTTAAATTTTTAGGGCTTTCCAATATGGCGATCTTGGCGTCAAAAAATTAGAAGTTTTGCTCAGAGTTGGGCTATCCAGTTATTATAGAGATCAGTGATTGAAAAGTGTTTTCGATATTTTTAGCAGCGCATTTTAGAAAAATGGACTTGAGGCGACGAGCTATGGTTTACCAGATAAAAGCCAGGATAATGTGAGCATGCTCATTTTACCCAGAAATGGTATGATTTAGTAGATTGAGCATAAAATGTTCAAATTATATAGATCCCACTTGATAAATCCACATAGGCTTAGCAAATAAGTTTTCTTATAAGAAAATGCAAAAAGAACAACTTTAACATCAAAATTAAACTATACAGATTTTTTCTTGTTTATCGAGGAAATTTTAATAAATCAAATTATTTACTTGCGTTTTAGTTAGAAGACACCCGCTATTACCTGCATACCGCTTTAAATTAAATTGACTTCTTTATGTAACTATAGTTACATAAAGAAGTATACATAAAGAAGTATAGTATACTATATAAAAATCATTAAAAAAACACACAAATTCTTGAAATTCATTGAATGCAAAATAGAAAACTTCGCGTATGCTCACATTATCCAGATGCTCATAATACCCTAATCTACCCTATAATGCATAATATGCAATATATGATATGCAACAACAAATTTTAAGAACAAACAATTACCTCTGATAACTTTGTTTAAATTTTCAATTTAATATCTTTAAACAACTTTAATTGAGTTTTTCCTGAGAAAATAGAACAGAAATAAGAACCTTGCAGTGCTCGCATTATGAAGTTGCTTACAACGGATGTTTTTTGTTTAAGAAGAGAATAGTTCTAGTTTATAATAATTTTTAAAACAGAATAAAAAAAACCTAAGTTAATTCGTAAAGAGACAAATGATTGAACTCATATTTTTAAGATATTCGAAATGATTTATTTTTTATTCAAACATTCAAATAATCATAACATTATGCAACTATTGACGACGACATGCTGAGTTCTTTTTCTAACTACCTATTTCCGAAAGGTCGCTTCTTATATAACAAGATGCAAATTTGGTGAAAATTAGGTTACTGTAGCATTGTTTTTTTGTTTATTAAAAAATTGTAGAGCGTTTAAATAGTTATTACTAGACATATAAATGGGAAAACAATTAAAAATTCAAGAAAGATACTCAGTTCAAGAAAATGAAATGAGGTAAGTTTTTTTAATTTACCAATTAAACTATTATTATAAGTCTTTAGTGGACTGGCTGCAAAATGTCTTTCGCGGATTGGCTGCCAAATGCGAAACTGATTAAGCAGATCAAGTTAAAAAAACCAAAGACCATTAACGTTAATTCGTATTATAAATGTTTTTTAAAGTAAATTTATCACATAACAATGATAATTCTCATTTTGCAAATATTTCACTTTTCATTTTTTTGACAACTTTCCGCACCATAATTATTTTTTTTATTCTAAGTAAACATTTCAAAACAGCTTTGGTTTGCTAACAAGAAAAATGGGGTTGGCATTCATTAACTCTATTTAGACAGCAGGCACTGAACAGTTTGACGTCAGATAGTACACGTGACTCTTAGTGCGCCTTTTAGCCCATCATTTAAACGATATCTCCATTACATTGAGAAATGAAATGGTTACTTTTCTTTTGTAATATTATAGTACCGAATCAAATGGGTGGTTATTTCGATTCAATCAAGCAAAAGATACGGCATTCGGAAAAAGAGTCATTGAGTTTTAAAAGCGAGAGTTTTATAAAATAACTTTATTCGTAACAGCAATTTTACTTAAAATCTCTAAAATCTCCTATTTCGTAAACAAAAGGATGTTTTAGCTTTATTGAGTGTTTGTGACCTTAAAGATATCATTTTGGTTTTAAGATATCTCAATGAAAATTGAGATAACTTAAAACCAAAACTTAACTGCTTAAACTTAATCTTGTGCAGCACAAAATGGATGTTATTAAAAGTGAAAGATTCCATTTTGATAAAAAAAAGTATAAAGTATATAAAAAATGAATGGTGCACAATAATCTGTAATTAATTTATAATAATATTCTGCAATTAGTTTATGATAATAAAATCTCCTGTTAATCTTAAAGATTCTTTAAACATATCACACAATTCGATTTCCTCTTGAAACCTAAAAAAAAAATTGTTATTATTATTATTATGTCCAGTTTTGTTCTATATTATGAACTTTTAGGTTCTGATTACCAAAACTCAATGGTTAATATAGTTTAAAACTTTTATCCCGTTTTATTAACTTTTTTTTTTTTTTTTATTGTACAATCATAGTCATGTTAGCGCTAAAAAAAGTGTTAAAAATTTTTTATTGGCCGGTAAATTATTAAAAGTGCGGAATTATTTTTCGGAACTTTTAAAGTCTATTATCAGAATTTTTTAATGCAAAATTTCATTTTGTTAAGAGAAGTGCGATATACCTTGTACTAAACGCCGTAAACTAAACGCAGTAAACCAAACGCTAGAACTTAATAATTTTAGCCTAAAGTTTGTATTACATCCTATTCAAGAGGACTTTTATGTTTGCTCTTTTTTTTCATAATGAAGCAATACATATATTTATATATACACATAATGCACATTTTTTCTTTTTTAAAGACGTTTTTTTATTATTATTATTGAGCTTTTAACTAACTACTTTATGATATCCATAGTAAATATAAAATTTAGATAGTAGTTGTTAAGTGATATAGGATATGTTATTACATATCCTTACCCCTCTCCCGCTCTCTTTCTGCGTATATCATGTATCCTAACCTAAATTATTCCTACCCTATAGGTAGATAAAAACATCAATTCTTCTACCCTAATATAGGTGTTGATAATTGCTTCATAATCATTAAAGCGCTTGTTTCAAAGCTAACTTCTATTTTGAAAATTTTGATTATTCAAGCTGTGATATTCGAGCTGCTTCAAACAAAAGTGGTATAGGAAAGTAGCATCTTTGATGCATCACAATTTACAGTTTGTCAAGTAGTAAAGCAATTTTGATGCGAACGAAATTTCATTGTGCTGTTCAGAAGAAGACAAGAAAAAAACCATTGATTTCTGCTGAAAATAAAAAAGTATGTTGAGTTTGCTAAACGACGACGTGTAAAGTGGACTGCATGTAAAGTGGACTGCAAAGCTTTGAGAAAAATTCGTTAGAAAAATGAATCAAAGTTTCTGTAAATCGGAACAGTTAGAATAATTGGATCGGATGGAATAAGGTACGCTCGCCGTCATCCAGCTCAAAAGTTAAATCTAAAATGTCATATATATATATATATATATATATATATATATATATATATATATATATATATATATATATATATATATATATATATATATATATATATATATATATATATATATATATATATATAGAGAGAGAGAGAGAGAGAGAGAGAGAGAGAGAGAGAGAGAGTAGTTGTCAATCATACTTTCGATATAGCCATTTATACAAATAAAAATAGGTTTGATAGCAGCTGATAGGGAAAGTACTGCCTTCATAAAACTTATTCAGATATTTCTTGCATTGAGTTTGACAAAAATCAAAGGGAATTTCCGTGGGACTCGACCCAAGGCAGCTACTTAATGACGATAACTTCAAGCACACATTTTTTCTCTGCTATTATGGGTAGTGTGATCGATGAGCACGGTGTGAGGTTTCACTAAGATATTTCTGTTATGGAAAAAGCTACAAAAGCAAATGGTCACTTGGAATGCTGTGCGACTTTTTTTTCTATATAGATTTTAAGCGAATTTCTCTAACCAAACACTTTTATTGTAGCTCAGCAACAAAGAAAGAACCTGTGTTCAGAGCAACTTGAATTTTGAAGATTTGTATATGGGTAATGTATAAATAACGATTTTGTGAACTATAATATCTTGCTTTACATGTAATTATAAACATAGGCTATCCTACGAGGTCTCCTAGTTCTGTTATATTTAAGTACTTCGTAGTTGTAAAGCATAACCAGTGTTATGTTGGCTATGCCATGGGTGTGCCTCTATTGCAGGCTAGAAATTCGCAAACCCCGTTGATTTGTAGCTGCTTCTCTGAAAAATATTAGCTTGCAGAAATATGTGTAGTCCTTTTTTAAATAAAAGGGTCAGTGATGCCCCAAATTGGTCTTCAGATATGAAATCTGAATAGTTGAGTTAACACAGACGTTGGGTTTCATGATTATTTCCAAAAACATTTTTTGTTATGGATGGCTTTAAAACGAAAAAAATTTAGGTTGATTGATGATTAAGATAGTCAAAAACTACATAAAAATATTAATATAAATGTTTATGTCAACGTTTTACAACGTTTAGAATTTATTAAAAATAAAATTGCAAAATAAAACTTCAAAAGCTGTTTTTACTGTTTTGTTTTTTTCTTTCTTCAAAATTTTGATGGTAAAAACTGAACAAACATAACAAGGTTATAATAAATCTTTTATCTAAAATAAAATGTCTCAAGAAACTCTTTCTTGTTCTTTTGAAAATATTTTTTTAGTACTTTTTTTGTAACCATTTTTTTACGAAATGATTTGACAACCTTAATACGTTCTTGCACGTATTGTGGTTGTCAAATCAATTCATCTTTCACATTATACGTGCTTGCTTGTATTGTGGTAGTGATGTCTAAAGATGATAAGAATTTTAGACAGAAAATATCAATCAAACAGTTTTTGTCCTTTAATTCTTTAAATTAAATAAAACTATTATGAATTTAACAAACAAAATAAAAGTTTGAAAATTTAAACAATATTATGGGGTTATCATTTTTGATGGCATTCCAGAGAAGACTTTCATATGTATGATAACATATCAGACTTGAGCTGATTGTTATCATACATATGAAAGCTGCAAGCTGCAAGCGACTCTCTGACTGCTCAAAAGGTTGTCATAGAACAACCTTCGAACTTTTGACAGTACCAGCAGGCGCGGATCCAGGAATTTGTAACTGTGTGGCCAAATTTTGTTTCCACGTTTGAAATTTCGATAAAAAATCGATATTTTAACGTTTTTTTGCAGCATTAAATTAAAACGTCGGTAACGTATAATAAGAACCATTGTGGCCATGGCAGGAATCTCTATAGCCAAAATCTGTAAATTACGGCAGATAAATTTAAATTTTTAGGGATATTCCTAAAGCGAAAAAACCCAAAAACAAGGTGGTTGCCGTTAAATTTAAATTATGTGGCCATTGCCACAATGAATACCCCTTAGATCAGCGCCTGAGTACCAGTACTTAATTTTGACGACAACAACTGATGCAGGATGCCCATAATCAAGCTACCAATTAAATTTTATTTTTAGGAATATGATTAATAATTGGATTATTGTTGGATATGACCCAACTAAGACATATATGTGTAGATTAGCCGCTCTTTCGTAATTAATGATGAGCCATACCAGTTTATTTAGTCGCTTTAATGCTAAAAAATCTAAATGAAATGAATTCTGATGAAAATTTCCCAAAATATATATACCAAGTATTAAGCCCATTACGTAGTTGAAATTAATTTTTGAGGATTTTAATATTTAAAAATTTACATTTAAAGCTGTTTTAAGATATGTTTTCAAGTTGATAATAAACTTAAACTATAAATATTTAACGATATTTTAAAATTTTTTGTAAATATGTTTTTGCAATAAATAAAAAATTCAAAGTTTTATGCTAAATACAAGCAATGGTTCAAGCCAACCTCTGTGAAAATTTCAGTTCAAAATGACAAAATTCAAAAAAGTCATCAAAGTAAAACAGGGGAAAAAAAATCGTTTTAAAACTTTTATATGCTACTGGATAATTGAAGTTGATTTTACATTAATATTCTTTCACTTTGAAGAGTTATTGGGTCCACATTAATTTCCATTTCTAGTTATTAAATTTCTCAATCAGATAGTTTAGTAGTGCTATTTAAAATGATGTTGTACAACTGACAAAGGAGCCCGAATCTGGACCTGATACTTCAAAACAAGTTTGTCTGTAGAACTCTTTAAAGATTACCTTTTTGTCAGGTATTAACAAACTATCTGTAAAGCAAAAGAAAACAACAAATAGATTTGTAAAAAAAATTCTTGAATTAAACGAATGCACATTTTTCCACGTTTGTTCTAAAAAATTAGGGTCCCAATTGTTCATTTGTCATTTACACTTTTTCCAGTTAAAATAGTTTTTTTAGAGATTTGAATTGAGATTTTTCTCGAATTACAAGCATTACATTTTAAACTTTTTTTTATATGAAAAAATATTTGCAAACTCGTTTGCAAATATTTTATGCTTAATAGATAGATCGGAAGAATATGCTTAATAGATAGATCGGAAGAAATTAGGATACATAAGTAAGAAAACACTTTACACTTGTGAATAAGGGGGTTTCTTTTATTTCGCAAACAACATTTTTAAAAAATCTCTTTATCTATTGTTTTCTTCAGCACGTGTTTTTAAGTAAACGAAGTACGTAACTCATAATAGTTTTTTAAACACCTCAGCGTTTCCGACTACAAAATATTTTTTTAAAAAGGCATAACATTAAAAAAATCTACAACTCTCAAACATAGGGCTTTCTGTGTTTACCTGATTCATTTATAATTATATTGTTTTTATTGCATTTTGTTCCACTGCATATAATTTCTTTTGTGAGTTCAAGTATTTAGTTTTAATTTAAATAAGTTTTTATTTAGCTAACCTTAGCATTTAGCTAAAAGCTTTCTGTTGCTACTGAAATCATGATTATTTCAAAGTAAACAGGGTTATTTTCTCTGTTTCGCTTTTTCGAATTGCTTTTGATGAGTTACCTATTGATATGTATGTTATAAATAGTTACAGATACTCCTAACAATTTTTTTAAGTGTTGTTGCATTTACCTTCAACATAGCCAGGAACGTAACAAATATTTCTATTTAGATAATGAATTACATACATAAATGATAAAAATGTGTATTAATGAACTATATGGGTAGCTATTAATTCATAAATTTTTTCAATCATTTTCAACAGGCAAAGATTACATTGTGGTAATTTATTTTACAAAGGAAGCCAATCTGAAAGGAATATTGAAATATTTGAGAACAGAAATATTAGGCAAATGGGAGATAATACATTAAATATTGATGAGGCAGAGGAAAATCAAAGTCAAACTCAGTTAGGTATAAAATATTTAATATGATATTATTTAATCGTATATAAATAGCCATAATCACTGGTTTTTATTCATTTAATCTGTTCACAATTTTCATTTATACATCTTATTTTTAAACTATATGTCTCTTGAATATATACTATAGATACTTTCAATAAGAAATTTTGTTAAAGTTTCTTATTCGCATCTTATTTATGTCTCTGAAGCTTACTCACAAAATTAACCCTGCAGCATTTTAACTCTTACTTTTTTTATTGCTACATCAGACTCATGAATCTGATTTTATTTACTTAAAATATTTTTAAAAGGTCTGATAAAATTGCTTATGCAGTATATTATCTAAGTATAAAACATTCATTAAATTTTTAGATGGAGGAGGTCAAAAATTTTTGAGTATGAAGGACCAAGAGCAGGTTTTTACTTATAATTTCATTTAAAAAAAAAAAAAATTTAACAAAAATGTATAAGAATATTTGATATAAAACATAATATTTCTTGTTTGGGTTTTGTTTGTTTTGCTACATTATTATGTAAATTTATAAGTAAAAGAATACGAGTTTAAAATAACAGTTATATAAGTTTATAGTTAAAATTTTATATATTTTTAATTGCAATCATAAATTTATTTGGTATTAATTGGGAAGGCTTTTGATTATTAAAACTTAAACCTGCTTTATTTGATTCAAAAAATTTATTAATTTCAATATCTTTAAAAATCATGCTGCAGATGTTTCTTTATTTTTATAATTTATTTATTAAAAAGGCTTTTTGCTAGTATTTGCTTTGTATTTTGCAATAGAGTTATTCTGGAAATCACAAACATTTTATACAAGTTTAGTGGTATAAACAAGATCTAAGTTTAATTTATGTAGCAGAAACTAATGCAATGGGATATATATTACATTGATTATTGAATATTTATATGTATGTATGTATGTATGTATGTATGTATGTATGTATGTATGTATGTATGTATGTATGTATGTATGTATGTATGTATGTATGTATGTATGTATGTATATATATATATATATATATATATATATATATAGTATGTGTGTGTGCATGTAATCTTTTATATATTATATTTACAAATTTTTATGTAGTAAATATTTAAAATATAGTTTATTAGTTTTTTTTGTGCAGGTTTATAAAAACCAAAATAAATACATACATACATACATACATACATACATACATACATACATACATACATACATACATACATACATACATACATACATACATACATACATACATACATACATACATACATACATACATACATACATACATACATACATGACCATAATACTAATAACGAAAAAAGAAAAAATGCTTTAAAAGTTCCAATGGTTATTTCAAGAACTTATAGCAAATTTGTAACTTCAATAAAACAATTTGTTGAAATCTTATGACTTTTATGATCACAACCAATATCTAATTTAATTACTCTCACAAAAAAAATGAATCACTAATTTTTGATTAATTTTATAATTTGTAATAATAGTTTACAGTATAATTTCATTTTTTAGAGATAAAACTGAATTTTGTTATTATTTTTAAGATATTTTTATTTTTTTCTCCAGATAAAAAAATTGAAAGTGAAAAGTATCTTGATCAAAAAATAATTCAGAAGTTTGCTTTTTTTTTTTTTTTTTAAATTACCTTTAAAATAAAAAAAAAATAAAAAAATTTAAAAAGTTGTTTGAAGACAAATGACAGTATTTTAGCCATATTTTGAATAAGTGTAGTTTGAATACCTATAGTTCACATGCACTAAATAAAAAAATCAGAAGATTATAAAGTAGATTTTAGCCTGATAAGTTTACTGTTATTTATAACATATATTGTTTTTCATTAATAGTTATAAAATAAAAGAATGTCTGATATTTTTAAAATATCACTGTTATTTTAAAATTATTCATTAAAACTTTCTTCTTGATTTTATAAAAATGAATTATAAAATAGTTCCTTTATAATTTTCTTTGTTTATTTTTTAAGTTTCATAAGTTGCTGACCCTTATTAATTGCAATGATAACAACTAATACAGCCAGTAAATTGTTTTTGCTGACTCTTATTAGTTGCCATTGAATATTGTTTTAAAATAAATATATCGCTATCATTGAAATGTCATGAATGGAATTTATGTAACGGGAACATATTAAATTGTATAATCTCCTTCTTAAGAGTTACAATAATCAGTATTCTAATTTTTTAAAAACAACTGTTTTAGAAAACATTAATTTGGTTCTATTGGTTTTAATGCACTTAATATGAATTGGTACACAAAAAGATCTTAAAAATCTTTATAGCAACATCATGCTATGTTCTCTACCCATTTAACTAAATGCTTTAAAGCCTACCATCTTTCATTTATCTAGAATATTTATGATACAGGATATAAAAAATACTCCTTATTGTATATCTGTTATAATCTGATTAGTTAGTTTAATTGAGATATTACATTTTGCTGCAGCGCAAGCATAAAGTAGACAGATCTGTAAAGAATATAAAATGGTTTATGTAAAATAATGTTTTTGATATTTTTGACACTGTTGTTTTAAGTAAATATTTTTGTAAATCATATTTTAGTTTTTGAAATTATTTTCTGTTTAAATCAGTTTTACTTGCTAAATTTAAAGTTAATGTTTTAAATCCAAAAAAAATTAAGTTTTTATGATATTTATTACATGATATTTATCATACAAAGTATTATAAACCATATTGGTTTTGATGTCTAAGACTTTGCAATTATAAAAGAAATACAAAGATGGGTTTTCAGTGTTGGATTTTTATTTGTGGACTGTTTTTGTTTTGAAAGTTCAGATTATTGAACACCACCAACTTTTTTAAGAACTTTAAACATTTGATAGAAAAATATTTCTTGTATAGATTTGTTTTTAAGTAGTCACATGGATAAATTAAGTAAACAAAGGAAAAAATATTACAGTTTGCAACTTTATTTTTGATCTTTTAATTTGTCTGAAAGATGGAAAAGAAAATTCAAAATGATTCATTTGATGTCGGAAAACGGCAACAGGTAATTTTGAAACCAAATAAATTTAACAAAAAAAGGTAATATTTTGTAATTCATTTTTGACAGCAAAATAAAATGTTTAAAAAATAGAAAGCAATGAGTAATTAGAATTGAAAGTAATAAAAATAGAAAACAGTAAAAATAGAAAACATAAAAAATAAAAAGTAATAAAGGTAGAAAGTAATAAAGATAAATTAAAATTAATAATGCTGGTTGATTTAAAAAATTTTCTTTTTTATAATTAGAAATGCGCTTTAAACTTCTTCTTTTAAAAATATTTCAATTAAATTTTCGGCAAAAAGTTGTTTACTAAGTTTTTAAATTAAAACCTTTCTAGATAAATAATATAGTTTTAATAAAATATTGACACCAAAAAAAGTTGTTTTAAATAATAAAAAATTAACACAAAATACAAGATTTTGTATTAAAAAATCCTCACTAAAATATTGTTCTAAAAATCCTCACAAACATCTCAAAAATCTTCACAAACCTTCAATAATGTAAAATATTTATATTTTTTTATGTTTTCTTTTTTAATCAATTGATCAAATGAATTGAATCATCAGATAAATTGATTAGGCTAATTAAAATGTATTTTTCAATATTTCATTAAAACAGTTTATTCCATATTAAATATTTTTTTCAAAATTCTTTAAATATTTTTTTGGAAATTTGTTTTACTAAATTTTAGACTTTTTTTAGACAAAATTTAGAAAATGGTTCTTTTATTTTCATGATAGGCAGTTGAAGTTAAAAATTTGGTTTTCAGTTGCAAAAGTTTTAGATGCTAAGAAAGTTTTGGAAATTCTTCTGAATTTTTTAGTTGATTACTGAGATTAAGCCTAATGCAATCTCGTTTAAATGTTACAAAATGTTTTTGTTTCAAAATGTAGTTGCTTTGATGTTTTGTTGATTTTTAGTGAAATTGATTAATAAAATGTTATAAATTATAGATATAAAATATGAAAGTGTTACAAGATAATAAACAAATTTCTTTACATTTATTCCATCATGCATTTTAAAGAAACTTAGGTAGTGATCAAACAAACTTGGTAGTGATTTTTTTTTTTTTTATCTTCACAGATGTTGTCTGATTTGAAGAAGGAGAATTTTGACTTAAAGTTAAGACTCTTCATGATCCAGAAAAATAGTGATGTGAGTTCATACTAATTTTGTTTACATTCTTTTTATGTTACAGACATTATATTGATTATATTTATATTTACAAAACTTTATATTTATAACTTTACAAAAATCAAGTAACTTTAGTAGTTATATAAGAAAAAAATAAAATGGCTATTTTGTATAAGAGTTTTTAAAAGTATATTATTACATCTGATTAAAAGTTAAAAGGGGAGTAATTTTGTTGAATCTAGTTGATACAGTTAATAAACACTGGTTGTATAAATGGTGTTCAGAGTCTAAGTGTTAACAGGAAGTTATAAGTATCTGTTAATATTTACAACGATTTAAATGTGTTTAAAAATGTCTAAATTGGTACCTTTAGTTAATAATTATACACTTTTTTTAGTCTGCTGAAGGAAAAGTTTCTGAATATGAGCAACAATTGGCAGCTCTTTTAAGTAGTCTTGAAAAACAACAGCAGGTTGCTGAAAAACAAAGTCAAGAATTGCGTGAGTATCGTTCTCGAGAGAAAGAACTATTAGCTAAGCAAAAACGACTTGAAGAGAGATGTAGAGATCAAACAGAACAAATACACAATTTATCTATCAGTCTTTCAAAAGTTTCAGTTAGTATGAGTGATTTATCTGAACCTTTTCATCATAGTACACCTATGAGAAAGGTAATTTCAGACAACTTTCGTACGCAAAATGCTTCAGATGATAGCGACATAGATATTGAAAACTCTGGTGACAAACAGTTTTCATCTTCTACAAATATTTCTCATGTAACACCTATGATTCGTAAAGTAAATTTGTCAGATTTTGAAAAGGATAATCAGCTTACAGTAAAAAGTGACCATGGTGCACACTATTCTGACCAAGTATCTAATAATACAACAGCTCCAATTATTAAAAACTATTATTCAAACACCTATGAAGGTCGTCATAATCGATCAGAAGGGTATGAAAATGTTGGAGTTGTAAGACCAAATAATGCAAGAACTGAAGTGAGTGTTGAATTTCCAGATACATCAAGAGCTCCTTTAGTAAAACCTCACAAAAAGAAAGGAATTATGCGAGTGTTTAAACTTTGTGTTGGCAAATCTGGACAACCTATATCTCGTGATGAATCTATGTATGTCAAGCGAGAACCTGCTAAAATTACAATGACTACAACAAATCAGTAAGTTAAAAGATATCATACTCTTGATGAAAGAACTAGTGTCATACCCTTTATGAAAGGAATGATGTCACACTCTTTATGAATGGAGTGTCTCTTTATAAAAATTTGTTTTAATCTTTAAAAATATTAATATTGGGTAAAATAAAGAAATAGTGCACAACATGTAACTAATCGGAAAAGTTTTTATCCAGTTAAAATTATATTTCATTTGGATTTAATTGAAAAAAAAAAGCAAATAAAAACAAAACAAATTAAAACAACATATTTTAGTCTTAATTTATTTTAACAAGTTGTAAAAAAAAAGGGTTATAATTCACAAGTTTTAAATTGGTGTGTGTGTATGTATGTATGTATGTATGTATGTATGTATGTATGTATGTATGTATGTATGTATGTATGTATGTATGTATGTATGTATGTATGTATGTATACATATATATATATATATATGTGTGTGTGTGTATATGTATATATATATGTGTGTGTGTGTGTGCGTGTGTGTGTGTATATATATATAAATATATATATATATATATATTCACTAACATTCGAATATTTTTATATTGGTTTTGGCTATTGATAAAAATTTGTAAATAAGGTTGTTTTTCTCCTTTTTTTAATAGATATTTTAAAAATGATTTTTATGTAAATTTTAATTATATTTTATTTTTATATTTTATCTGTTTTATAATTGTTGTCACAATCGATTTTATGTATATAAACATTATTCGGTGTAAAAATCTGCAAACTTTTTTTTAATGGTTCTAATTTAAAAACCTCAGTTGTGCAAATCTTAAAATGACGGAGATATTTAAAACTCTTAATTGTGAAAATTTAAAATGAAGAAGAATAAAATGATATTGTGTTTAAATAATAGTTTATCTTTTTCGTATTGAAAGAAAAAATATTTTCTTTTTTTCAATAATTCTTTAGATTCTTTAAAGTTATTTTCTCTCATTTTTGTTATCAACGTTTACTTTTTTTAATTTTAATTTGCGACTTTGATTTTGATAAAATATTTTCTTATATTTTTTTGTTTTTTTTTTATTTTTCCAACATTCAAAGCGTAAAAACTTTTTCTAAAATTTGTCATGGAATTTTCTTGACAGCTATCCTTTACTTTGTTCCTCGTGTACTTTAAAATTAAATTTGCTTTAACATTTCATAAGATTTGCCTAATAGGTTGCACTTATATAATAGTAACATTTTAATTTTTCTTCCATGTTCTTTAAGATTTAAATGAATGATTAGCTTGGATCGTGGTTATCACAATAATTTTAAGAACTAAGTTTGCTGAATTCTATTCGTATATTATTTTATCTACCAAATATTGATGGCGCTGCCAAAAAATTAAATACGAAGTTTTTCTACTTATTTTTTAGTCTTATTGATCGATTTGGTTAACTGTAACTTGGAATGCAGGCCTCGCCCACTCCATACTTCCATAATTATAGCATGGCCTACTTAAATACACGGCCTTCTTTACTGCTTAAATCGAAAAAAAATAGAAGGCCAGTTTAAAAATCGTATATTCGGCCGGATGGACAAACTTTCTCAAATTAATTTTGATTATCGCGCTATAAATTTTCAGTATGTATATCTGGCACAGGATAAAAAATTTTACGTTAGCTAGCTAAATCTTAACTGCTAAATTTCAATAAACTTAATTGTGAATACTTAATTGTGGCTTCTTTTTAGTATAAGATAATGGTTGCACCTCTAATTATTTCTGTTGTAAAGTAGTCTCAGTTTTTTGTTTTCCAAACTACAATGATTTGAGAAAGATATGAGTTATATTTTGCAATAGAAATTTTGGGACTGTCAAGTTCTGTGCATGAAATAAAAATATACAAATTCTCAAAAATAAGCTTCAAAAGTATAAAAAACTCTAACACAAACTGATTAAAAGTGAAACAAAATATTTTCATTTTTCTCTCTGTCTTTTTTTAAATGCAACTATGTTATCTGCAACAATTGAATCCCCGACTCTCTTTCTGGTGTTATTAAAATAAATATTTGAAATAACAGTGTGTATAATTTCTTTTCCATGACTTTGATGGTTTGAACATAAAAATGGTTGATACCCTTCTCTACTGCCAAGAACTAACTTTGCTGCTTTACGGTGTTGCATTTGAGACTGATAAATAACATCAAAAATGTGATCTAGCATAGCAAAACTGTCACAGACATATTCTAAAAGCAGTACTGATGGAGTTGTTAGCCCACCTCTGGATAATATATTTAAATAATTATAATCATTTAACTCCTGTTGACAATTTTGAGTACAAAGCAATTTGCAACATACTCCAAACTTCTTAATCAATTTTTTGGCAATAAAACCAGCAATATAACTGGCAACTTCACGAGAATCATCCGATAAAGTCACACAATCAAAATCTCTTTCTTTAATCTGCTCCATTAAGGATCTAACATGTTCTATATCTTTATCAGCATTGATATCATTTTCAAAAATGTCAATTCCTTCTTTTATCAAACTTTTTATTTGGATTATACTCTCACTATAAATGACATCTTTCAAACTGACAAGGAATCTGCCACCGCTCATTTGACGGTATTGTCCATATCTTCTTTCTAAGGGATCACTTTGAAAACGAGCAGTCAATATAAATTTGTACTTATCTTCCAGCAGATCTTCAATTAATGAAGCATGACATAATAAAGTTCTTTGCAGTGCTGATGATGTTTGGGGAGATAATGTATATTTCTCAAAATTTGGAATTTTTGTGTTTTTCCATTTGTTTAACCAGTCAGCAAAAGCTCGAAAAAACTCAGGTTTTTTATCATTTATAATAGCAGCATTACCAAGAAAATTATTAGAAAACTGATTTTTTGAATTTGTAATTGTCCACCATTTATTGAATAGAGTTAAGAATGATGCAATATCTAAACGGTCAGGAAAATATGAAATTATTGCTGCTGCTGTAGTTTCATGGAAGATACCTAAGGCAACACTGACATTTTGCTTCCATTTTCCAGGATGGACAACTTTGTTATTTATATTTGGTGCTTTTTTTAAACTTGCATCCAACAGACTGTCCTTTTCTAATAAATCATGAAATATTTTCCATGATATTTCTCCTGATTGAACATGAATTTCATCTTTGAAAGCTGAAAAATTAAATTCTGGAAAAATTAATCTTTTTTTATTAAGTAAGTTGTTTCGAATATTTTTAATCAGATGCACTGTGTCAAAGAATAAGTAAACTTTTTGTGATAGTACATTAATAAACAAACTATCTTTTTTTTCACCATGCATATCAAGTAATTTTATAAAAGAAGAAACATTTGAAGCGTGATTGTCACAAACAACACCTCGAACATTAAAATTATTTTTTATTAAAAATTGAATCAGGTTAAGAATTTCAGACTTTAACCAGTCACTGTTCAATTTTACAATTGGAATTGCTTTGACAATACAGGAGATACTTTCTTTCAAACCAACTACCATGAAAGAGACAATGCTTCTATAACATTCATTTTCCTCACTAATCCCAATAACATTGCCACCAGAATATTCAGCACATTGTTGCAAATACATTTCATCAAAAATTATTATAAGATCTTTCAATAAGTTCCCATTTTCATGTAGCAACTTCAAAACTTTCATAGAATCTATTTCACCTGATTTAAGCTTGCCTAACAAAGATATAGATGGGAGTGGGAATTCCTTCAGCAGTAAATGATAAGTTTGCAGTGAAGTGTACCGCAACATTAATGCAAATTGAAGAACATTTGAAGAATAAATTTGTTTTTTTTTTTATTTGGTGACTTTTGAGTTCTTCAAGAATAGAAGACAACTTTTCTTTTTCTGTACTAAAATGTGAATTGAGTTTTTCCAGCATACTCCTTCTTTTTAACATACATTGGTGGGTTACTCTGAACCATGATGGTAAGGAAACTGGAAGATTTTTATAAAAAAGTTGGACATGTAAATTTTTGTCGATACGAATAGACTCAGCAACTTCAGGTATGTGTAGTTCATTTTGAATAAATCTATGGAACACAACACAATCATCAAATTTTGAAAATAAATATCCTGCTGGTGAATCAGCAGCTGAAAGGAAATCAACATCTTTAATAATATCTTTTAATAAAAATTTCTGATATTCATCTTCTTGAAATATTCTTTTAGCTGGTGATTTTCTTGGTCCAGATATAACTGGAAGAGAAGCAGTTGCTATGCTAGCAGGGTATATTGTAGGAACAGGCTTTAGGTTATACAGCAAACGAAATCGTTTTTCTGATGCTCCTTTATGTACAAACTTTTTCTCAAAGTGTTTTAAACAGATCACAGATGATTTTGTGACAGTCCAGAAATTTCTATTTACAAATCTAATCCATAACTTTCTTAAATCATCATCTTTTGGAAAACTGAAAACTGGAACTACTTCACCACCTAGATAATTGGAGGTACAACCAACAACACAGCATTTATTAACCATAATTACTATCTATTTATAAAAAGAAGCTATAATCAAGTATATGAGGTTTAGTTGATGTGAAGATATAGAAAACGCTGAAGTTTTTATCCTATGCCGGATATACTTATTTAAAATTTATAGCGCAATAATTAAAATATGTTAAGAAAGTTTGTCCATCCTACAGAATATACGTTTTTTAAACTGGCCTTCTATTTTTTTTCGATTTAAGCAGAAAAGAAGGCCGTGTATTTAAGTGGGCCATGATTATAGTTCTAAAGAAACAATATTGATTTCTCTTATAAATTAGTAAACTTGTTAAGTATGGTAATGATTAGCTGCTCAAAAAATTATTTTGAAAAAGGAGATTCTGGTTCATTGTGTTACAATGGTGACGTGGCGTTATCTTAAAGCTACTTTGAAAAAAAAACAAAAAATAGCTCATCCTCGTAATCATCAACTTATTCTGTTTTTATGCTAGCTATTTAGATTTCTGCACATATATTTGATGTCTTTATTATCTGGATATATGCGAATTATCTTTTCTCTGTAAGCATAACCTTACGAAACAAACTAGATAAGATCTTAAATTTTGTTCGTTTTTCTGTTTCCATATTCTGAAAGATGATTAATCTTTCAGGATACGGAAACCTTAACACGTTATTAAGGAAGGAGTCAGAAAATTATTTTTTTTCTACGAAAAAATGATCTTAAAGATTTGTCTGTGAAGATTTATCTGCTCAGAATTCAGAATAGCTGCAAACGGAGACCGATTTTAGAGTTTGGCAAAATAGTCTTTTTTTTTAAAAAAAAAAAAGATGAGAGCAGGTTTATGTGGTACCTTCGTATTTTTTTTGCTGATTAATTTTTTTTTTTTTTGGTCTTGTTTTTGATCGCGCAAATGCTAAATCAAAATGGCCCAGATTTTCGCTTTTTTTTATCAAATTTTTGCGTTTTTTTTGGCCAAAAGGAATTGAAAAAAGATAATCTTAATTTTTGTGTGCTTAATATCTCAAAGACAGCACATTATTTCTTTATACTCACATTTATAACTGATTAACTGATATAGCTATTCTATAGAAATGACGTATTGCCTATTTCTTTTGATTTCTCTGTAACCCAATGATATATTATATATACTAGATGTCTAACTTCGATCCGAAATGTGAAGCCGTGGGAGCCATTTCTAATTCGGGCAAAAACGTGCATTTTTAACTTTTATTTCGCACGTCGCGACGTGCGAAATAAAACTATATCCGACGCGTCGGATATAGTTTTTGCCCTTATTACAAATGGCGGATATAGTTTTTGCCCTCATTACAAATGGCGGATTCAATTTGTAAACAAAAAAAGCGGCTTCACTTTTCGTCCAATAAAATCCCGCAATTTAGACATCTAGTATATCGATGGCTCCGCGCAAAATCGGACTATCTGCAATCTCCGCCAAAAACAAAATTGGCATATCTGCAATCTCCGCGTAAAACAAAATTGGACTATCTGCATTTTCCGCCAGCTTTATTTTTGAACTATCTGCATTCTCCGGGCGTTCAAAGTTTTTATTGCATGAAATTATGCGCCTTGTCAAAATGTGATTTCACTACAAATGGCAGATCTCATGAAATAAGTTGTTAATAAGAAGACAGTAATTGCATTATTTTCCATCTATTCCTGAGATATAAATCTGTTTAAGTTTTAACACAAAGTTTCACTTACCACATTTGATTTTGTTTAGAAGTAATTATTTTAAATAGTTATGGCATATGGTATGTTAATGCAAATGAAAAATTTACAATATTTTTAGAACATCATTTTAGCAGCTAAAATAAGAACAGTCTGCATCTACTTTAATCTCAAGTCTGAACTTAGTAAGCGTATACACATCATGAATTGATCAAAGTGTAGCTGATCGCAAAACCAATTTTATATATTCAAATTTAATTTGAAATTAAAATGCTGCTGGATTAAGAAAACGTTTTACAGTTTTACGAGGCTTATTCGAAACATTGTTTGGTGTTTTTCAAGTTTGTCTATTTTCAACAGAAAAAAAAAAAGTAGTGTTACTGTGTTATCTATATTATATAGGTATACTATATAACATAGCAGTCAGTCATGTTTTGGTTAAATGTGAAAATAACAAGTTGGTTTGTTTAGCTTACAAAATTAATTAATTCAAGTGTATTATTGCTATTATTACAAATGTGATAATTTATTATATTGGGTATACTGTAAAAGTAATAAAAGCTTGATATTCAGATCAATGTGCAAGTTAAGGATATGTTTATTTAAAACAGCAGTTTTTTGTTATTTTGTAATTATTCTTTTATAGAAAAAATACAGCTATTTTTGATTGTATCATAGTTATTACTATCATAGTAAAAAAATTACAACCCTTTTTAATATATCATTACATCCCAAAGTCTTGGATATGTAAAAATTATCAAATATAATTGGACCAAAATTGTTTGATCATCACTGCAGTTGAGGTGACATCTGATTAAACCAATGTTTAATGGTTTAGAGCTCAAATCCAACTGAACCTTAGGTTCAGTTTGATTTTGATCCTAATTATTGATAAACCAAGTTTAAGAAAAGTTGGAAACCATAATGTTTAATACTCAGGCATGAGTTTTTAACTAGTTTGTGTTCAGTTAAGTGGCATCTCCAAAAAAGAATGGTTTTAAGTAGACAACAAAGAAAACTCCACATAGTTTGATTGCTTAATGAACAAAAATAGCTTAATAACAATAATTTTGTTAGTTACGATCAAGGTTACAATATATATATATATTTATATATATATATATGTGTGTGTGTGTGTGTGTGTGTGTGTGTGTGTGTGTGTGTGTGTGTGTGTGTGTGTGTGTGTGTGTGTGTGTGTGTGTGTATACGTGTATATATAAATATATGTATACATATATATATATATATATATATATATATATATATATATATATATATTTATATATATATGTATATATAAATATATGTATGTATATATATATATACATATATATACATACATATATTTATATATACACGTATAGTATATATATATACATACATATATTTATATATACACAAAATTATTGTGATATGTGTATATATATATATATATATATATATATATATATATATATATATATATATATATATATATATAATTAGCAAAAATACTTATCTAATTTTTTCTTTGACAGCTTGTTTTACCATCAGTAGGTTCATCAGGAAGTCTGATGAACCTAGTGATGGTGAAAGATAAGTTTATAAATATATAAGGTTAATATATAACATGTTAACTAATGATTAATTTGTTAATCTTCCTGATTACTTATTGATGGTGAAACAAGTTGTGGAAGAAAAAATTATTACTGCTCTGCTCTTTAAGACCATTGAGCACTCTATTTATAGAATACACTAACATAGTTTATATATATATATATATATATATATATATATATATATATATATATATATATATATATATATATATATATATATATATATACAGGGTGTCTGCCAATATTATAAGTTGGATTTCCCTAGCTTTTCCCTATTATTTACCTATTTCTCGTTTAGAAAAATGCTCTTCAACTGCAAAAATATAAACAATAATACAACCCACATTAAATATATCAAGAGAAGTTCATAAAACTATCTGCCAAATAAACTTTTAGATTACGTGAACTATATACAACTTATTTAAGTTATATAAGTTTGATAAAGACTCATCTTTCCTGATTTTTTTAAAATTTAACCTAATTTCTCTGATAATCCCCTGATTTTTTTGAAGATATCCGAATTCCCTGGCATTTCCCTGATTTCGCAGACATCCTGTATATATTTATATGCAGATCTTGTGTATAAAGACCACTTAGCAACATTGCAACATAACATAACAAGAATTTAATTTGATCTAAACTTATTAGTCACAACAACAAGGCTAAATAAAATTGACAAAGTATGTATGATGAATTTAGCAATTAGTATGTAACATAACAATGTTTTGTTACATATGCTATATTATTATTAACAATAACAAGTTATTTTTAACATATTTATCTTAACTAAAACTACTTGATTACTCACAAACTTAATCAAGTTATGATCAAGGTTTTGTCGCTATTAATAAATGTTTAAATAATCGCTATTTAAAAAATTGTAGAATTTTATAAAAAACTTCAAATATTTAAAGAAACACCACCAAAAATTTATGCACCCGAAAAACGCAGATAGTCCAAAAATGTATCTGGCAAAAATGCAGATAGTCCAATTTTGTTTTACGCGGAGATTGCAGATATGCCAATTTTGTTTTTGGCGGAGATTGCAGATATGCCAAATTTGTTTTCCGCGGAGATTGCAGATAGTCCGATTTTGCGCGGAGCCATCGATATATAATATATCATTGCTGTAACCAGAGTTCGACCTGAAACAAAGGATAAATACTAAGCCACTACCAAGTTAAAGTCAACACTCGGCTCACTTTGGGAAATGTACTATTTATATTCAATAAAATTATTTGCAATTTAAAAAATTTTAAAACTTAGTCATTATTTTGGGAAAAATAAAACCAATTACATTTTCATGGTTCCATTTAAGTATTGCGAAATAGGACAGAACCTCGCTTAAAATGTTATTTTCGCGTCTTAAATTTGTATAATAACAACAAGTTTGCCATTTTTAAATGTGTTTGGAAAAGGATACTTTTTGCGATGTTTTATAATATAAAATAATAATTAAAATCTAATACGGATAAAGTATTTATATTAGCCATATATTTTGCTTTTGTATTTATGGTATTATCATATTATATTATCTTACACAACAAGTATATAAAAAATCTTTTTCAGACTGAATTTAAATATTAAAAAATGAATGCAAAATGTGGATCTGGGAAACCAACAAGAAAAAGAACGCATAATATTATAACTAGACATGAAAGTGAAAGATATGCTGGGCAACCAAACGAACTACCTGTTAGTGACCTTCCAACATATAAACAGACTATTCAATATGCTTATAAGGTCGAAAAAGAAATGATTACAACTAAAAAAATTGATTCTCCTGCCATAGTTTTAAAAGTAAGTGAAGAAATTTTAAAAATTTGGAAAAAAGTGAATCCAAATCTTCCACTTATGAAGGAAAAACCTCTAAGAAATAAGTTACAAAGAACATTTCAAAAAGTAATTGCAGCTGAACGATCTAAAGCTTCAAAACATAAAAACAGTGTTCGTTGGTTGGAAAATAACCTTTTAAAGTTGTTTGACATATCAACATGCAGATGTGAACTTCCTCTTTTAAATTGCGATGACAGGTTTGAAGTTACATTTTCAAAAAACCACAATATTAAACAATATGTTTGTTCACACAAATTTGTGACTAAACTGTCAACAAATTTTACAGCTGTAAAGTTTTTTTATTTCTTCTCAAATTATGGCATTATATTTTATTATACATATTACCCTTTAGAAATGTTCGATGCAAGGGTTGCACTAACAAGCACTATGTATGTCTCTGTGAAGAAAGCAAACAGGTGACTTTTTTTTTTGTATAATTATTTTTTATGCTTTTTATTATTTAAATACTTTCTCTAAGCTATAAAATTTTTTTTTTTAACTTAAGGTTCCAGTTCTAGAACGAGAGTATTTAAAGGATCAAAAAGTTAAGCGAGGGCCCTTTGGAACTTGGCAGATAGGCCAAATTGATAAGAAAGAGACAGCCAAGATCGCAAGAAAAAAAAGTAAGGAGAAAATTTATTTAACAAGTGACATGGCACTTCATTCAGATAATGATTGTATCAGTGAAACTTATGATGTAGAAATAGATAATAATGATGATTATAAAAATCAAAACCATGAGTTTTTTGCAAAAACACTGTGTAAAAAAAATTACACAGATTTAACTAACATTGCCAAAGCTGCTATCAGGTTCGAAGTTAGTGACGCTGCAACATCTGCCATAGCAACTGCTACCTTGATAGACTATCAAATTATAACTCAAAATGACAGATCACAAATTATCACTGAAAAAAAGATATTTGATACTAAAAAGCGTGTTTCAACCATGATTAGTGAAAAACATAGTTCAGAAGTTTTTCATTTAAAAGTCATTGGAGTAGATAGTAAAAAAGACAAAAATACATTAGCACATATATTAGGATATGATCAATATGCAGAACCTATTATTAAAAGAACAGTAAAAGATGAACATCACTTAACTTTTACTGCAGAAAGTGGACCTTTTTCTAAGAAATATTTAACTCATATTGAAATAAAAAATGGAACAGGAATTACAATGGCAACTGAGACTCTAAAAATACTCAAAAAATACAACAGCATTAGTAGTTTGGAAGCCATTGTTCTTGATAATACTTCTGCTAATACTGGTGCAGATAATGGCTTAGTTGTGACATTAGAAAAGCTTTTAAACCGACGAATCCATTTAATAGGATGTGTACTTCACCAAAATGAGTTACCACTTCGCCATGTCATAGCTGAAGTAGATGGTAAAACTAACGATCCAAAGAAATATAAGGGCCCTATTGGTCAAAAAGCTTCTGCAAGTGATTTGCATGATTTACCAATAATTGATTTTGTTCCAATTCATTCAGAGATTGATTCCTATGTAAACTCTAATATTTTATCTGATCTTAGTACAGATCAACGTAAACTTTACGAGTACTGTATTGGAATATCTAAAGGCTTTATATCTCCAAAATATTCAATAAAAAAACCAGGACCTGTTTACCATGCCAGATGGTTAACTCTAGCTTTAAGAATAATGATGGTTTATGCAAGATCGAAGAATCCTACAGATGAGTTGTGTACAATTACAAAGTATATAGTCCAAGTATATTGCCCCATGTGGTTTGCCCATAAAAGGTCTGGACTTTATAAAGATGCTCCTAGACTTCTTCATAAGACAATAGAGCTTGTTAAAAATCAGGCAGATAATATACAGCAAATTGTTTTTCAAAATCTTCAAGGAAACTCTTATTGCTGTCTTCAAGAAAACTTTTTATATTCTATGTTGCAAGATGATGAAAAAGATATAAGGGCTCAAGCTATTAAGCAAGTTTTGCACATAAGGCAATTAAGAGAAATAAGTCCTGAAGTCAAACCAAAAATCAAAGCAAAATTAATTATGCCTATTAACTTTAACGCTTATACATGGAGTAGTTTAGTTGATGTTTCTTTAATTGAGGTTGAACCTCCAACTTCTATCCTAATTCCATCATTTGAATTAGAGAACGCTTTGCAGACTTCTAAAAAACCTATTCTTACAGATTTACCCAACAATTCACAGTCAGTGGAAAGGTCCGTGAAGCTAGTATCAGAGGCATCAAAGATAGTTTATGGTCAAGTAAAGAGACATAATTTTATTCTAACTAAAAACCAAAGCAGAGCAGAAAATAAATGTAATTTATCTAAAACTGATTACTTTATACCTTTTTCATGAGAAAATGTTTTTTTTTTCAATTTAATTTAGATCACATACCAAAGTCAGAGGGCATCCTTGACTTGACTACTGTCAAGAATAATTTTTTTAAAAATAGCAAACCTCTCTTAAACTTAACTTTGAAATCACCCCTGTGCAAAAAAACATGTTGAACGCAGTAATTTCAGAAATAAGCGGGGGCTAAGGCAGCCAGAAACAAAATTTAAATAAAAAAATAAAGTTTTAAGGAGGGGGGGGGACTCTTGCCCCTCAGCCCTCTGTTTCTATCTCAGTGTTTAAGATTATGTGGTGAATATTCATTCCATAATATTCAAATATTCTAATGGAATGAATATTTGTATCAAAGTTTGTACTGAAGTATAATAAATATTAAAAATGCCATAAAAATGAATAATTCATTGAAAACAAGAGAATACTTAAAAACTTTAAAACTATTTCCCAAAATTGCTCTTTATCCAATAGGTCTTAAATTTTCAGGATTGTCTTAGAATAATATGTACAACAAATCCCAAAGTGAGCCAATATGATCTGAGAAAAAAAGTACATTTTGGTAGTGGCTTAATAAATACTGCTTGATTTGTCAAATAGGACGCTTGAAGCTAAATAATCAAATCAACCAATAAAACACGCTTTCGGTAGAATAAATAATTTTAAGAAATTTCGGTCGAATAAATAATTTCAGGTGTCATAACAATTCGAAGTGTTACATATCATATAGTGAAAATGGCAATCGCTTTTACTTCCTCTGAATCTTTTTCATCATTTTTATTGTTAAAAGAAGCTATTAAAAAGTATGAAGATACTAATTTTGTTAAGTTATGGATTAGAGATGCTAGAACTATTGAGGCTGCTAGAAAATCTGTTCCAAAGAAAGCTGCTGTTATAGCACCTCAGGTTAAATACTATTTCATTAAGTATTGTTGTATACATGGTGGTCAAAAATTTAAATATAGTGGCGAGGGAATACGTAAAATCTCGTAAGTTATTGTTTGTTTTTTTGCAGGATAATCTCAAAAAAATCAATTACCATTTTTTTAAACCAATTCAGAGATATCATTTATGAACAGCGAAACAATATTATTTACAGAACCAATTACAGGACCCTGAGGAACATTACTTAATACGTCTACCTAGTCTGAATAGAATTCATCGACTACTACACACTGATTTCTATTTTTTATAAAATCCAATATTAGATGTGGCAAGTAATCATCACTTAGTGCTTTAGCAAAAATATCTAATACTTCAAGTTTAGTTACATACAACTAGTAACTAATACCTCAAGTTTAGTAACATAAAACCCCTAGGTTAGTTGCATACAACTTTAAACAAAAAAAGCTATGAATGGCTGTTTCAAGATGAGCTTTATGGCTTCTTGTTTTTTGTTTTTTGTTTTTTGAAAATATTCACTCAAGAGGGTGTTACTAAAACCCTTATAACTTTTGAAGTATTGGAGATAATTTTGTTCTGTAAAAAACTTAAAAAACAAGTAAAATTTCACTTAAAAAATCTCACATTTAAGGTGGCTTTATTTGCGAATGATTTTATTTCAATGAAAATTATTATATATCTAAAATAGACCATATTTTGGATTCTGATTATAACTATTATTATAGAACTTTTAAAAAAAACTGTCCTTTCTATCTGCATTTAAAAGCGTCAGAAGATGGGTAATCTTTAGTTTTACAAGATATGGATAAAACACATAACCATGAAGTATCTGAAGTAAGTTACACTTTTTTTTCTTTTCTTATACTCCCCTTTATTACCCAAATGTTTTTTCACAGATTGATCTTTATTTTTAAATTCAGATTCTCTATAAGCACCTGCCTAATCAAAGAAGACTCCCTGATTATGCTATTCAAAAAGCTACAGAGTTAATTCATTTAAAACCTAACAAAAAACTGCTGCAAAAAGAGTTGATAAACTCCACAGGCAAAATAATAACTCTTAGAGATATATCTAATATTGCTGCTTTATCTCATAAAACTGACACCTGGAATGATATCGGAACTTTTGTTACAACATTAAAAGAAAAATATAGTAAATAATCTCTGAAATAACTTTGTACTCTTTTGTTCACTGTTTCATTGAATTTATGTAATTATATATTTCATTGAATTTATATATAAAAACATAATTATATTATTTTTAGATGCTAATGTTGAAGTTTTAACAGACTCTGAAAATAATTTAAAAGGGATTTTTTTCCAAGACACATTTATGCATAGTGCATACAATGCATATCCAGAGTTCATATGTATAGATGCAACTTATAAATTGTTACAAATTCGACTGCCTGCTTATATTATACTTTGTGAAGATAGTGCTGGTTATTATGTTGCTTTATACATTTTGTTTGCTTTTAGTACATACTATCAATATATTTTGCAAAGTTGTTCATTATTTGCTTTTTTTTTTAAATAAATTTGTATATTTGATTTGAAATATTTTTAATTAATGTTGATATCATTAAACAGGTGAAAGTGAAGTAGCTGCTGTAGGTCTACTTACAAATGAGGATGCTGCATCATTGAGGTTTGATTTTTTTTCTCATGCAGTACATATATTTGATTTCCATGGATAGGTAACCTCCAAAAAACATTTCAAATTCATTTTGTGTCACATTTTTAAACTATACTGTGATGACTTAGAGCACCTAAAGAAGTTAACATTTGGAAAAAAAAAATTCTTCAGTCCTGTTACTTTGAACCTGAAATTCTAATGTCTTATTGCAACTGGGGGAAATATGCTCTGCGGGACAGTCCTATGGTCCTCCAGTGATATTTAAAGATGTCAGTTACAGATGAATCTCTTAGCCAATGAAACGGACATTCGGTAGGATAAGAACTTATTTTTGGCTACCGACTTTCGGTAGGCTATCCACGGCGCACTATGCATCGCTTAGCGGAAATAGGATTTTGTGCATATTTTTTAGTGATTTTTCATATTTAAACTTTTTAAGTTTTTTTTTTTTGCATTTAGTTTTTAACTCTTTATAAAAAAAAAATTATTTTAAGTTTTTTTAAACTTTTGACATCTTAAGGGTTTTTTTGAGGTTTTAAAAAACTCGCATTTTTGTTAAAATCCTTTCAAAGTATATGATAAGTGTTAAATTTCTATATTATTTTTATGCGAAATTAAAATAATCATGTATTTAATTGAATGTAAAACTAGAAATAGAAAAAAAGGGTTTTGGCATAGCATTTTTTTGCTGATTTTTTGATTTCTTAAACATTGATTGATTTGAGCATGTGGTCACAGAGGTCGCCTCGTTTTTTTTGAATAAAATATAGCTACTGCAAATTGAATTTACTGCCATGCAAAAAAATTGAGGCGACCTCTGTGACCTCATGCTTAAAAATCATTTTTACTATTGTGAATTTTATTCAAAAACCGACTAAATTCTGTGAAGTAAATGAAACTTCCGTAGTTCAACAACTTCCGTTAAGTTTTTATTTGATTCAGTTTTACCTGATTGATGATTTTTATTAACTATCAAAATGGCTACATTCACTCTTCGTCAACTTTTAACACATACATTTCCCCCAAGGCATATATTCTTAAGAAAAAATTTTAAAGCCTGTGCAAAACTTTTGGAGTCTAAGTTTATTGCACTAAATAATGCTGGTTGTATGGTTAGTTTCAAAATTTTTCGAAGACTAGCTTTTGAGTTGATAAAAAACTTTAACAAATGTGGAAAAAAAAGCAGTTTGTTCTTCACTAAATACAAAGATTTTCTGGATAAAAAAATAGAATACAAATATATGTCTGGTAAGTTTTTTATTAATTCTAAAATAAAATGTTATATATATATATATATATATATATATATATATATATATATATATATATATGTAGCTTAGAAACAGATCCTGAGCAACAGATAAGGAAATATGAGGAGGGACAACTTATTTTAAAAGAGGGTGAAAAGCTGATTCAGCAGGGTAACCTGCTCATCAAGCAGGGTGAACAAAAAATGAAGGAGGGCCAATTAATACTTGAAGGTCTTAGACTGAAGTTAAACAGGTACTATGTGTATTTATATATATATATATATATATATATATATATATATATATATATATATATATATATATATATATATATATATATATATATATATATATATATATAAAGTTAAAAGTTGTACACACATTTTATACATGTTTTAGGAGAAATACTGTAACAATGGGAACACCTGAAGCACCAAAACCTAGAAAATCTTTTTTAGAACTTACGAGTAGGATGAAACGTAAAAGAACTGATAATCTTCAGGGAAAAGAACTGGAAGAACTTCAACATGCTGTAAAAAGGTTTGCATCTAATCCCTCTACTGCACCCAGGTCTAATTTATATGGTCCAAATTTATCATTGCATACTTTTTGCAATTTGAGACTAACAGACAGAACATGGGCTGAATTTAAAAAAATTGTTACACAAAATCATCATCTTATTCCTCCAGGTTTAACCAAGTTAAAAGAATACAAAAAATTGACATATCCAGAGCAGGTGAAATATTCAGAAACTGAAGTAAAATGTAGTCTATTCAATATGATCAAACATTCAGTTTCTAGAGTGTTTGAGTATCTTTTGGAGGATGATGATAATTTTATTAAATTTTTAGCACAGGAGGAACGTGATAACATATTGGTTATTTGCAAAGTGGGTGGTGATGGTCAGAGTGACCAATCTGAATTTCAGAATGCAGCAACTATGAAGAGAGGTGTGGATGATTCCACTGTGTATAGTATAGTGTTTGTACTGTTGGAGATTCGAAGTGGAAAAAAGATACTATGGAAAAATTGTAATCCAAATAGTCCAGATGCAACCCGTCATCTTATGTTTTGTTTTGCCAAAGAGACTACTAGTTTTATTCAAGAGAAGTTTGAACATTTACAAAATGAAATTTTGTCTTTAGAGAATATTAAGTTTACACTTCATGACAATACTTTTGTTATAAATTCAAGTTTGTCAACTATTTATACCACAATGAATGATGGTAAAACACTTAATGCTGTGGTATCAAAAATGCTTTAAAAAAGTATAGCATCTCAGTGCTGTCATGTATGTCAAGCAAGTCCTAAGGAGTTTAATTTGGAAACCATTTGGAATAAAGATAAAGATGTAGACAAGAATATATTGAAACTTGGAATTTGCAGTCTTCACTTGTGGATATGCAGCATGGAGTGGGTTTTCAATACTGCTTGCAAACTTCCAGCAGTGAAACAAGGAAGAAAAATTCCAGCAAAAAACAGCCAAGAATTTATTGAAAACAAAAAAAAATTCCAGCACTTATTCAAAATACAATTAAAAATAAGGGTATCTTTTGTCAGGAAGCGAAGTGGTACATCCAACACTGGCAATGTTGCACGAAAATTCTTTAATAATCCATCTGTGACTGGAAGAATTCTAAATTTGAATACCACTATGATCAAACTATTTAGGGACCTGCTAATTGATATAAATAGTACAGCCGCAAGACCGGATGTGAAAATTTTCAAGCAGAAATCTGAACGTCTGTTTGGTCTCATTTCTAATGATCAGTTTTTAAAAGCCATTCCAATGTCACAGTCTGTGCATAGAATGGTAGTTCATGGTGTTTCTTTTATTAAATATTTTAAGTATCCAATAGGTTCTTTGTCTGAGAGTGCCATTGAAGCCAGGAACAAAGCCAACAAAACTGCACGAGTAGGTCATGCACGATTAACTTCTTTTGCTGAAAATACTAGGGATACAGCTAATTATTTATTTATGACATCTGACATGTACCTATACTGTAAGAAGAACAAAATGCAAGAGGTATAAAAGCTATACTGCAAGAAGATTAAGCTGATAACTGTTCTTAAGGTAAATATTGGAGAAAGCTATGTATATCTTTAAATTTAAATATTTAATGTTATCGTTTAATTTTATTAATGATACATTTTAGGTGCTGGTGGTAGCCAATCTGATATTTCTGAGATCTTTTTACATAATCAAACAGTATGTTTTTTTTATGCTTGCAAAAAAAAAAAAAAAATACTAATTGTTAGAAAAGTTGAAACATAAGAATCCCAAACTTTCATAGTGCAATTCATGAAGGCTTGTTGTAAATATTTAATGTTGCTCCACATAAGGATTGCTGAGATACGTTTAGAGTAAAAATTTTAATTATATTTCAATTGTATCTATTTATTACAGTAAATACAGTTTTTTCTTGAATGTATAATTATTAGAATTAGAATTTGATAGATAATTTCTATAATAAATAGTTTATAGCTTAAACTATACTATTTATTAACAAAACTTTTTAAAATTTTAATGTGTGTTGTTAAATAATTTTAGGAAGATAAAGAGTAATGGTTCATACTATAAAAAGAAATCAAGGAAGCATCATTAAACCATGCAGCTGTAGTTGATAAGCAACTTTTAATAAACGGCTATTTTCATAGCCACATATTGTTAAAAACCTAAAAACGGCTATTTTCATAGCCACATATTGTTAAAAACCTATTTTAGCATCAGAACCTCTATTCTGCATTTGAGGTGACTGGAACTACTGGAGTATTTATTTTACTTTTATTTATAATAAAATACTTATGTTATTTCCTTTTTTATTTAACATGAAAATGTAAGTTGGAGACTAAAAATGCCTGTAACCCCTAAAAAAGATAAACTGATATATCAGACTTAAATAGAGACTTAAAACTGATATATCAGTTTTAAATATCAAAAACTATCGGTTTTATATCTTTTTAATCAAAAATCGAATTAGTCCGGATAAACCAACTAAAAAACCGGAATAAAACCGGTTTTAAAAAAGACCGGACTTTTTTTATAAATATATATAAAAACAAACAATTTCTCATAATTGATGCTTTGTTCAAAAAATTACTTCAAAATGTTAAACAGTTCTCTAGTTATAAGGCTATTTCCTTTTTTTCTATCAGCGCGACGCATAGTGCGGCGTATAAAAATGTGTTTAAATATGTATGTGCGTATCTGCGATTTACGGCACCGATTTTAAAGATAAAATCTGTGACCATTTTTTCATCGCGTGCTCGAGGTAGGTGTCGTTAGAATGGATTTTTCTCGTCTTTTTTTTAGAATTTTATATTGACTTAGATAATATTTTAAAAGTAGAGTGTTGTAAGTCTATTGGAACTTGTTTTTTTTTTGCAATTACTAACGCTTTTAGTGATTTAATTGCTATTGAAAACTTCATTCCTGTTCTGGAAGTGAATTGACATTCAAGGGATGATGGATTTTTTTTCTAACTTTTGAATCAATTTTATATATCTATTTTCTATGTACCTGCCAAATTTTATTAAAAAATAATGACACGCTCATATTCTATTTTTCCACGCAGTAAAGGTACCAAATATTCTTCTGCTGTAGAGATTGGGGGGATTCACGATTATGAGATTATGAGCATTTTGTATATTTGACTTTTTTATTCATTAAAAATTATTCTTTTAGAAAAATGAAACTTTATTTAAAATATTGGTGATTTTTTAAAAATATTCAAAACATGACACACACAAACACAAAACCATATTCTGTTATTAGTTGAATAAAAATATAACCGAGGCAAAGTAATGCGCTAAAAACTAAACAAGAAGTTCTATTACAAAACCACCGTAAACCGAACGCTAATTTTTTAAGTTAGTTGCAGTTTTCTTAAGCATTCCTTATAATGAATTGTTGTCACTTAAGTGGGCATAACTTTTAGTAGAATCATTAGTTTTTTTATGAAATTTTCACCATTGTTATACTGATTTAAAGTTCTTTATAATTATGTAATAATTAAATATTTGAGTAGTTATAAATATAATAATTAAATATTTGAATAGTTTAAAAATATTGCACACGTACCTAAAATATTTATATGAGGTATATATATTTAACCTTATATACATATTTAAATACATTTATTGTGTTTATAGTTGGTACATATGTTTATATTATGTTGTTTCCGTGTTTTCAAAGTGCTGTGACTTGGTAAACGTGTAGAGCAAGATTTGTCAACTTTGCCAGCCAAGTGATGTACTTTTAACAGAGGGTTACACAATAGTATTTAGTGTCAAACTGTTACTGCTTTAGGTCTTGCTGTTTTCAAGCCTTTATTTTTAAAGATTATTCTAAAAATACATAATAATGTATTTTAATAACATTTTGCGTAATGTTGTTACTTATGTTTTGTTATATATGAATATTATCTTACTTAAGTTATATTATATACATATATTAACTTATGGTGTGTGTTGTTGCTGTGATGTTTTTTTGTTATCTTTTGAGTTAATAGACATTTGGCTTAACTTCATGTTTGTCTGTTATTAAAAATGTTAAATAAGTAATTTTGTTAAAAATCACTGCTTTTAATCATTTACTAAAAGCCAATACAAATTCTTTTGCTATATATACAATTTGTTTTATATCAATTTGATTTTTTTTTCTTTAGAGCTGTTTACTACATGATTTTGCTATAAATATTTTGGAATCATGATGTTCCAGCATAAATTGCTATAATCGCTATCAGTCTCCCTTCACATAATGAAGTTGCAGTTGTATTTGTTGGTGTACTACCTATTTCCAGGGAAGATGTTGTTTACCCAAGAGGTCATCCTCTTAAAACTCTATCAAGTATGTCTGCCAACTTAGATCCTATGGTTTATCCTCTATTTTTTCCAAAGGGTGATGCTGGTTGGCATAATCAATTGGTTCACAACCCTGAACGTGCTACATTGGTTAGAAATCATGTTACATTTTCTCTGTATTATAATATAAACTTTCAGTTAGACAATTTTTTTCTTCACTCTTTTATGGCAAAAAACTGTTTCAGCAATATGCTATTGATGTGTATGTTAAAATCAAAGGCCAGCGTCTTGCTTTCATCAGAAATAACCAAAACAAACTGAGAAGCAACCAGTATAATGTCTTACATGAGCATGTAAAGAATTAAATGCAATTTATAGGTTGTTAAAAGATATTTGCAACAACAACTTTCCGTTCTGAGGAAAAATCATTCTTTTTGTTGGTGACTTAACGCAAATTCTGCCTGTTGTGAAAAGAGGACAACCAGCTGAGATAGTAGAATTGTGTATAAAATGTTCTTTGCATTGGCAATTGGTGCAGAAGTTTGCATGAACTGAAAATATGAGAGTACAAGATGGGGAAGATGAATTTTCCCAATGGCTACTAAAACTTGGGAATGGAACAATACCTGTCAAAGAGGAGGATCCTTATAAAAGATGCATTAAAATACCAAATCAGTGCATTATTAGAAAAAATAAATTGATTGTTGAAAAGATTTTCGGAGATGCTGATCAAAATGATTATTCTAAATGCGTGATTTTAACACCAACTAATGTTGATTCATTATCAATCAATGAAGAAGTGCTTGAATGTCTGCCGGGTGAGGTCAACATTTATTTAAGTGCGGATCAAATTGATACTGATGACCTTAATGAAAGAAATGACTTTCCTGTTGAGTGTTTGAATAGTTTAACTCCTTCAGGTATGCCACCTCATTGTTTAAAATTGAAAATTGGTTGTGTAATAATGCTACTTAGATATTTAGATCTCAAAGCTGGGTTATGCAATGGTACTCGAATGAAAGTTTGTGCTCTTCAAAATAATTATTTTGATGCAGAGGATTTGACAGGTGTTTCTGGTGGTAAATGGGATTTTGTTCCTCAAATTCAGTTGGCTCCATCAGGTTCTAATATACCTTTTGTTCTGAAATGTCGTGAGTTTCCTGTCAGATTGGCTTACTCAATGACAGTTAATAAAAGTCAAACATTTAATAGAGTTGGGGTATATCTCAAAAAAACCAAGTTTCTCTCATGGTCAACAATATGTTTAAGAATGAGAGCATTTAATAGTTTGTTTTTCAAAATTAATAAACATCTCATTCAAGGTGTGCTAGGTGAAAAGTGTTACACAAATAATGTTATATTTTCTAATGTTCTTAATTTATAGTCTTAAGATTTTTATTTTGAAAATTTACTGTTTGTAAGTTGTGAGCACATTTTGTTTGTATAAATTTATTTATTATTTTAATATATATATATATATATATTTTTTTTTAGTTTTTGAAAAATATATTTGTCATTTAATATTGTTATAAAATGTGTTTATATGTGTTATATAAAACCATATTTGTTTATAGTTGTATATATGTTTAAATTATATTGTTTCCATGTTTTCAAAGTGGTGTGACTTGGGATTATGTTGAGCATGATTGATAACCTTGCCAGCTAAGCGATGTATTTATAGCAGAGGTGTGACTTGGCAGCATTTAGTGCCAGGCAGTGTTACTGCTTTAGAGCTAGGTTGTGTTATGTGGCCTTTTTAATTATTCTGGAAACACAATGTCTGTTAATGTTTAGCATAATGTGTATGAGAGAGTATGCAACCTTGATCTTTAAATCTAGGGTGTTTTAATGTCCTAAGTTTGAAGTAATTGAATAACAAATATTGAGTATAAAAACAAATATACTTTATGGATTTATATGTTTAGTAAAAAAATAAATATAGTTAACTTTAAATTGGTTTTCTAATTTTGACTTTCATATTTTAATTTGGTTTGTTATTTTCGCTGGATTTTAGGATCAAGAGTGTAAATATTCTATTGTTATGTGTTATTGTTGTGATGTTTTGTGTTCAAATTCATTTTTAACAATAAACACCTTCATGTTGGTGCCTATTGTTAAAAATGAATGATAGGTAGTTTCATTATTGAAACTTACTGCTTTTATTTATTTACTTAAAGCCAAGACAACATTATGCTAAAAATGCAATTTACATCTTATATATATATATATATATATATATATATATATATATATATATATATATATATATATATATATATATATATATATATATATAAATATTGTTTTTGTACTTCGAAATAGATTTTATAGTTAAATTTTCGATAAATGTTTATATTAACTGCCATGTCAAAATAGGTTACTATAAATAGGTAAACCGATTTTCAGTTTTTATGTGGTGTTTTTTTTTTTTGTTTTTTGGTTGTTTTTTTTGTTATGGTATTATAATTCCTTTTTTTTTTCTTTAAGATTTACGATTGACGCATTTATACGATTTATAAAAAAAACCTGATTACCTTTTATTGTAAATTTTTGTCAGTTAAAATGATATAAATATATGCAATTAGTTCAATTTTTAAAAATCTTCTCTATTTTATTCCTAATTATTTGTTTTACGTAACTTTGGGGATCTTTTTAAACGGGGGGGGGGGGGGTTATAATTGTAGTTTTATTAATTAATTAATTATCTTAGTTTGCATTTGCAACACTTTTGAGGAAATAAAAAATTCTTATATATATTAAAAAGAAAAAATTGTTATACATGTAAATCATTGCTTTACATTTTATTATTCTGGTAGAAGGTCTTCATCAAAAACTTGATAACTCTTAATAAAGATAAATGTATTCTCCTTACCACCATTAAGGCAAAAACGGGGAAGGGAGGTCCTTTATAAGTGTCAAATTATTAAAGAGAATTAAATTTCGAGTAACAAAAGGAATTTTTAATAAATGGTAGCAAATAACCGTTTACTAAAAATTATTGAAACAAAGAGGCCATATATAAAAATGGTCAGATTAGTGCCATAAATAGCAATAGTCAAATGGTCAGATATTTTGAATAAATTCATTTAGTTGTGTGCATTTAACGTTTTAAAGACAATTTCCTTTGTTAAAGAAACATGTATCAAGGGGATGACAAAGAATTCATGTAAAATTTACGTTCGCTTTATATTAATCTTGTTAATTAAAGATCACGTTATAAAAATATAACACGAATTTAGCTTTACTTTTTCGTCAATTTAAAGCATGAGGAAGTAATATTATTTTGTGTCAGTAACTAAAAACGTATTGTTTTGAACTTAGTAATGTCGAGGAAAATGGTTCTGCCTTACACTGATATGACCTATTTCAGTTGTAAATTACTCAAATAATGTTAAATAATTGGTAAATTATTTTACCTCCGCATATTTTTTAGTTTGAAGGCGTTTTTCTAAAAGGGTAATAGTTATGGTTTTGCAACTTTAAATTGTGGAAAACAGCCACTATAAATTAACAGACCGACCATAAACCCGTATTACGGGTTGCTTTTTTGCTAGTTCAAATAATTTTAGTTGACTGTAAAACATTTTATGTTTTCAAATTGCATTTTATTTACTTTTTCTCTCTATTGATAATCTGAAACATAAGAAACTCTGAAGAAACTTTTAGTACAAGAGTTATAAAGAAGTACCCTTAAAATAATAAACTTTCTAGTATCAGCTCATTTGGTTGGTTTCCTACAAAAAAAAAAAAAAAAAAAACTCGTACGTTGCTAACTTACACTTGCGCAGAGCGGTCCTAACATTTCATAATATAGTTAAATCTACATGCTGAGCGTATGCAAAAAATTAGTGTTGCCAAAAAGGCTAATAGGTAGGCCGAACGTGAATCACAATTTGAAAATGTCTTAAAGCAAATATAACTATTTATACTACAATTAAAAATTTTAAATATATATATATATATATATATATATATATATATATATATATATATATATATATATATATACCGCAGATACATACATACATACATACATACATACATACATACATACATACATACATACATACATACATACATACATACATACATACATACATACATACATACATACATACATACATACATACATACATACATACATACATACATACATACATACGACAAGTTATAACACCTAAAACAAGAAGAAATGCTGACCTAAAATTACAAAATGTTGTTCTTCTCTATGTAATGTTGTTCTTCTATATGTAATGTATACTTTTACAAACTTCACAAACTAGTACTTCTTTTTTTTAAAAAACAGTTCTAAAAAAATTTCAAAAAAATTATTGCAAGACTCAGAAAGATCATTTAGATTTTTTGGGCCTAAGCATTAGAACTTTAAACAAGTTGTTCAAGGGCTGGGCATAATTTTCATGAGTTAAAATTTAAAAAGATTTTATTTAACATCAACAAATGCAAAGCTGGAGAAAATTTTTCTTAAATTTGATTCTGGAATATTTTTGATTTATATTTTTTGTATAGTTGAAATAAAAGTTTTTTTAGATAATAAAATGAATTTAGGTCTGCTTCTTGTTACAATATTTTCTTTTTGCATAATTGGATATCATCTGGATGAGGTGTATATACTTTTTAATGGATATGGCAAGAGTACTCATGAAAGATCTTTGACAATCAATCCACAGCATAACAGAGTAAAAAGATCTGTTTTAGAAGATGAAGCTTCAAAAAAAATAGAGAGTAATAAAGTGAGTCTGTGTATTTAGAGTTTCCAGCTACTGTTATAGTTATAACTATATTGATTAAATTGTATTGATCAAACTTTTTGCTTACAAGTCAAATTAAATGTAACTTTTTTCAAAATATTTTTTCAGTTTCTATTGAAGGATGACAAAAACTTTGATTTGCAATTAGTTTGGCTTGGTGATGAGTCAGAAGTAAGTCTTATGGCAGAATGTTTGTTTGATAACATATTATAATTTAAGTTCTTCTTTGTTAAATATTGATCAAATTCACTTTTAGCATTTAAAATATCTTTTTTTAAACTCATTAAGATAACCTGATTTTTAGTGCATCCATGTTTATGCTCCTTAAGTTGGGAGGAATATAAGATAGTTGAGATGTTTACTTAATAACCTTAAGTTGGGAGGAATATAAGATAGTTGAGTTTATAATTAATAAATTTATACATTACAAGTCAACTTCAAGTATAACAAACTCTTATAGTTTAAAATCTTTTAAATCATCTGTGACAATCAGTAAATTGATTAAGTTTCAAAACAATATCTTTTTTTTTTAAATAGAGTTTTTATTAAAATCCACAGCTCCTTTTTTCTCAAATGGTTGTACTAGCTATTAGCTATGTAATCTATGTTTTGAATAGTTTTCTCTCTTTTGATAAGTGTATAGTACTATTATTTGTCAATTTTGTATAAGTTTATATTTTACTTAACTTTTTCATATTATTAGTATTTATGACTTTTTTTTTTTTTAATGTAATTCAACAAAGGATTAACCAAAAAAATATTTACATAGAAAATATTTACATTTAAGATAACAATATCTATTTTTGTTTGGCTAGACCTTTCCAAGGAATATTCTATGAAATCAAATTTCAATTTTCTCAAACAATCAAAGTTGTTGTAAGAGTCCAAATCTCCTTTTTAAGTTTTGAATCAAATCTTTGTCTCATTCACCAAATCAATAAGATACCATTGCATATCTATTTACAAGAACAGGAAATTGTCTCTCCTATGATGTTTATTTATTATTTAGATTTGTTTTATTAAATAAATATTTGAAAAAATAAAATAGATTTGCTTTTGTAGTGACCTATCGGAAACATGGTATATTCTTTTGTTACTTGTTCTTTATGGCAGTCATAAGAGTTTTTATGGCTACTTATTCACATTTATGAAGATTTATTGTAAACAATAAAGATTTCACAACAATTGATTGAATCATTCTGAGAAACTGATTATAATAAATTTTCCATATAATTTTAACACATCTATGATATTTTCAAAATAAAATAACTGGCTTCTTTTGAAAAGCATGTTACTTAAAATTAATTAAGCTTGCTAGCTTAAATTCAAATTTAGCTTAAGCTTTACCTGTTTGACTTTCTTTTTATAAAAATACTTAAGCATAGATTTTTTTAAAAAGTTGAAATGGTCATGCTGCTCATTCTGAAAAAATACTTAATTGAATAGTTTTAATAACCAAACAAATCTTGAAACATAAAATTTAACCATTTTCTTTTTTTTTTTTTTTAATTTTAGACTCAGTTGCTTTTAACAACAATTGAAGCTGGTTTATTTGCTACGATACTGGGTATAAAATCTCCATCTAAACTTTACAAAAGGTAGTTCTTAAAACTGTACAAACTGCGTATTTAGAAGAGAATTTTCTAAGATTAATTATGTTGAGTTACTGCTATGATTGAAGTTTGCATGTTAGTTTGATTTAACATATTTTTTTAAAGTTTAAAATGTAAAGATAATTCAAGCTGAAGTAATGCCAAAATAAACCAAAAATAGAGTTTTGATAAGATTTTTTTATGCTTAAAAATTTTGGGGTCAGGGGTTTTAAATTTTATGTTTGCTCTTACCTTATGTATTTGTGTAATGTAGTCGTATCTTTATGCAAATTATTAAACTTCTTAATTCAAAAGGCATCATTATCACATGTAATTTCTTCTAAGACATCATCTATCACATGCAATTTCTTCTAAGACATCATCTATCACATGCAATTTCTTCTAAGACATCATCTATCACATGCAATTTCTTATAAATGATAAAGAGTGAAAACAAAATATTATAAATAAAATATTTTAATCAAATTGTTCAGTTGCATGTCTCTATTAAGAAATCTATTTATACCAAAATAGATTTCTTAATAGAGACATGCAACTGAACATTCAACTGAATATAGTATTTACTGATTACAAAAATTTATTCTTCTGTAAAACTAAATCTAAAAAAACTGTGACAAAATTTGTAAGAAAACTACTTCAATTTCTATCATCTGACAATTCATTTTCTTGTTTTTGAGGACTTTTTTAGAAAATTCTTATTTATGCAGTGAACTTTTAAGAATTCATTTTTTTATACTTTACAGATGAAATATTCTGCATTTTAGACTGCCATTATGGCTGGAATATTGAAATATGATTTTTTTTTAAAAGTGTTTCAAAGTTTGTAAATAATTTGTTTTAACTTGCATTTTTTGGAAAAATGTAAAGAGAATATATAGTTCTCAGGAGCAAAAGATTTTGAGTTAGGTTTTTTTGTTTAAATATTTAAACTTCTGTAATTATGATTGATTTTTTACCAAATTTTAAACTTTTTATTTTGATATTTTTTTTTCAAGAATTAAAAGAGAAGTAAAATTAAAGTCTAAAAAATCATTTGATTCTTTTAATTGTTTAATGTTTTAATGGCCACCTAATGTTTTTGTGATGTATGAATAGTTAATTTATGTTTTAGTGTTGATGGTGGAAAAACATTTATAATCATTAATGAAAAGGTTGGAAATACAGAAATTCGAAGTAGGATGGGGATCATGAAAAGCCCTCTCAATAATAACAAGGTAATATCAAAAAAATTTTTTTATTCTCAAATTAAATAAACTAAAGTAAAAAATTTACTTATACTCTTTATTTTTCTTATAAGCATTATATACACTTTTATATATATATTTATATACACTTTTATATTTTATATTTATTTCTTTTTTTATTTTTTATATATAATTTTATAATATTACTTTTTTAATTTAGTTTTTATTTATTTTTAGTTGATCTTAATATCATATGTATCAGGAAATATGTTCGTTTTTGCATTAAGTAAACAAAGAAATTCCACCCTTGTCATTACAACTGATGCTGGAGAAAACTTTAAAGTAAATGATATTCCATTTACTATCAAGGAAGGCTCACCAATCTTATTTCATCCTAATAAAGAAGATTGGTTATTGGCTCTTGACACCAAGGTTTTTTTTTTTTATATAGCTTTGCTTTTTTGCTTAACTCTTTAGCTATACCTTTGTCTTTTTTATATATTTTGTGTGCAAATAAATAAGTTATTAATAAATTTAAGCAGTAAGAAATATTTATTGTTTTGTATCCTGCACAAATTGGTGTTAAAGATTATGATAAATAAACAAAAGCAGTGGTCATGTAACCTTATATTTATGCTTATTTTAGCTCCCAGTGTTTACCATTTTAAATTGTAAAATCAAATATTTGTTTGTTTATAACTTTATGAATTAATATTTTGATTAAGTAAATTCACAACTTTTTATTGTTGGATAAGCATCAATGAAGTTTTGTTCTCTTTGCAAGAAGAGATTGCTATAGACTATTATTTTAACATAGATAAATACAAAAGCCACAACAACTAATAAACATTACTGGCCACAACAACCAGTCAAAGAAAACAGGGTGTGGCAGCAATATACTCTTGGCTGTATATAAGAAAATATTTTTCTTTTTTTTTCAAAGTGAAAGGTTGAAAAATTAATTTTAAATCTAGTTTTAATGATAGGGTCAATCATTTTCAGTCAGAAAGCTTAAAGACAACAAAGAGCAGAATTGCTTCTTACAGGGATGAAGAAGTTTTGTGGCTTGTTGGGGGATGGGGTCTATGAGCCCTGTCTACAATATTAAGGACCAATTTTTAGTTGAAGAGAGCATTAAGAGAAAGTTAAAAAGTAGAGGCTTAAATAAAAAATTGGATTATGTATTTCTAAAGTCTCTCAAAATCAAAATACTGAAATATCATACAGAATCTGTAAGAAAACTATCCAGGATATGAAAATTAGCCCACAGACCTTAAGAAGGGCTGTCCATACTTATTTAAAGCTTAGCAAGGATGTCAAAACACCTTTTAAATGAAAAAATGAAATCCAAAAGGCATAAAAGAACCTAAAAAGTATTGTGCTACCTGAAGCTGCATGGACCAACCATAGAAATCTTTTCTGATGAAAAATTATTTACTATTGATGTCATTTTAAAATGTCGCAGTGATTGTAGATTGCTACATCACATTCTGATGTAGAAGGGATCTTTAGAAACAAGCGTCCAGCTCATGTCATATTTCTGGGAGTTGTAGCATCTGATGGAAAAAAGATCTCTCCATTTTTTTAAACCTGTGGAAAAATTGGGAAGTTTTAACATTGGTGAAAGTGAACTACATAATCGGATTTATGTGTGGACCCAGGATGGTGCTCTGCCTCATATTGCAAAAAAAAAGGAGAGAAATTCTGCAAAGGCAGTTTAGCAGATTTTGGGCCAGCCAACTTCTGGCCTTCAATAAACCCTGATTTGAACCTTGTGTACTATGCAATTTAAGGCAAATTTGAGCACTCAACCAATGGAACTTCTCATCCTAGTGTCGATCATCTCAAACAAGTATTGAGACTTGAGTAGGACAAAATTTCTAGAAACTTTATATTGAACAGTTGAAATGTCTTTAGGTGCTATGATCAGGCTGTAATAGATAACAAAGGCAGCCATATTGGATAAAGTTTTTCTCAATACCAAGATTTATTAAATTTATATTGATATCAGTTGGTTGGTTACTGAAAAGTTAATTATTATGTATATTGTATTTGACTTTCTAAGTTTTGCTGCCCCACAGAGTGGGATAGAAAAAACTTACTCTTATTAACAGCAATTGACTTAAAAGTTTTTTTAAAAATGTCAACATTTTAAAAAATTTTTCAAAATATTGTTGCTATAAATCAAATTTTTTACAATTTTACTTTATGACTTTACTGTGTAAATTTACCTGAAAAATGGTCAATGAACAAAATATTTTTTTTGGGAAAAAATGTAAGTGTTTTTTAAAATTATTTCTAAATAATTACACACATTATAAAACTATTTTTATTGCATTAAGTAAGTTGATATAAAGCAAAAAGATGGAGTTTGTTATTTTTAAAGGTTTTTTAGCTAGAGCATACAAAATTTGTTCAGAACATAACATTCATGATGAAATTAATTTTCTTATTAAAATTTTTACTGAAAATGGACATTCCTATATAAACAGTATTCAGATATTGCTAAAAATTATAAATACTCCACAAATCCTTCTTGTTCTCAAAAAATTGATTCCAAAAATCTTGTTTTTTACCATGGGTCCCAAAATTAGGTCTTGTTCTTAGAAAAGAATTTTGTAAAGTTGGCGTTAAAACAGTTTTTGGTTTTGGTAATCCCTAGTCAATATACTTTGCCGAAACAAATCTAAACTGCCTCCGAATAGTTATCCAGGAGTGTACCAACTTAATTGCACATGTGGCGCATGTTATATTGGGGAAACAAGAAGAAAGATTTCTACACAAGTTCAAGAACATAAAAATAACGTTATAAAAGCCAACTGGGAAACATCTGGAATAGTGGAACATTCACAACATTGTAATGGTAAAATAAACTGGGAGAACCCTAAAACACTTTCTATAATTTCAAACAACTACACAAGGAAAATTCGCAAGGCCATTGAAATACAATGTATACAATGCACAAAACCTAAAGAAAACATTTTAAATTGCGACAATTGCAATTTGGTGATGACTTACCATTGGAAATCATTTTTTGTAAAACTAAAAAAAAAATCTTGAATATCTTATTGTTGCAATGACATCGTTTGGTTACGTTTATTATAATTTTTTAAACGGTTTTTTTTAATGGTTTTATTACTTTGATAATGGCTCTCACCATATGAGCCGAAATATTACATAAAAAAGAAAAAGAAATAATAGTATGATACCAAATATGATGTTTTAATAATTATAAAGCAAAAAGATGTTAAAACTTTATTCTAAAAAAACTAGTGGTGGGTTTTTAAATTTTTAGACTTTTGATAAAATCAGTTTGATTTTATGGATAAAACACATGGTAAATATTTCTTTATTCATGACCAACCAAAATAAATATACTTTAAAATTCATCCAACTTTTTGCACTGAAACCTTCTTCAGTTTCAGTAGAACTTAGATTTACATAAAAAAGAGTTGTCTTTTAAGGTTTAAGTCCTTTACATTTAGTGGAAATGCTCATTCATTATAAGTCTATAAATATAACACATAACACAGCATATTTCTACAGGCGAATGAATTTATTTATTGCAGAAGAGAACACTTAGATGGTAATATCACAAGAAAAAAGCAACACAAATTTTCTTTAAAACCAAAATCTTAACCAAAACAAAAACCTTTATGTACTGGTCTCTATAGTTACCATTAACTGTATTGCAAAAGGATAGTGTAACAACTGCACTACATATACATCTAAGCCAAGGAAAATTAACATACCTGTTTCCCTACTTCATGAATTTCTTCTAATGGTACTACATTTTCAGTTAATGTCTTCAGAGAATTTAAAGTTTGTGTCCAATTTAATTTCTTGTTTAATAATTTGATAACAGACTTCTCAGTTTTCCAACTAAAAACTTTTTCTAATAACAAAAATTTTGTATGCAGAACCATTTATAGAGTACTGCATGTAAACAATGTATTGTTCAAAAAAAAAAGAAAAAGTGGAATAAAGCTAAAGTTAAAAATTCTCTTTTAATTCTTCATCAGTCTTTTAAGTAAACTTTGTCAAATGATTTAAATTCTATCCCTGAAGGTTCTGTTAAAGAAAGTGAAACTAACTTTGACACCTTTTCCATAATTTAATACTAACACAATAAGTCTAAAAGAGGTATTCTTTACTTTAAAATGTTGTAAACATTAAAAAACAATGTACTAATTTGTTTATATTGTTATACTAAGAAAGTTAGTTTTTAACTGTGATAAATTTTGGTGACAAGCAAATGATAAACCATTTAAAAGAAGCTTATAGTGGCTACCAAGATTTTTATACAAAATTTAATTGAGTCAAAAAAAAAAGGATTCTGTGTGCTCTTTGGTTCAGCTTGTAATTTTTTTGTTTGTTGTTTATTTGTAGGGTGGTGCATGGATTTCTAAAAATTTACTTTTCCATTTTTTTCTTCATTTGTAGGGTGGTGCATGGATTTCTAAAAATTTTGGAGTTATTTGGAAAAGGTTAATGCCAGGACACATAGTATCATCTGTAAAATGGTAGATTATTTTGTTTTTGATTTTATGGTCATATTTCATTGTTTTTTGAATATTTTACAGTCTAAATGTCAATTGAGATTTATTTTTTTTAATCTGTTTTTATTTGGCAGGGGTTCTGCTGCAGGGAAAGGAGATGAAATTTATCTTGCTACTTATAAAGAACGTAAGCCTAAAATTATATCCTTTTTTAATGCAGCATACATACATAAACCATATACAGAAAGTTTTAATGCACTTGTTTTTTTGTAAGTTATGGTAAGTTTGGACTGTTTTTTTTTTTTTTTTTTTTTTTTTTTTTTTTTTTTTTTTTTTTTCTTAGCCAATTATTAATCAAGAAAAAAACACAACTTTGAAAGAAAAAAACAAAATCTTTTTTGAAATATTAAACACAAATAATCAAAAAATTAACAAGAAGAAAGTGCAATAAAGTTTAAACGCACTTACTAATTTTTTTTATGGAAATTTATTAATATGGGATATAACCCAGATTGTTTTTGATACATGCTCATAATCGCTTTGGCATTGATTCAATAAGATTTTCAATCATCTTGTTTGGCATTTCAAACCAAAATTTTGTCAGTTCTTTTAAAGCATTTCATGACTAGTTATTTGCTTTTTTGTTAGTTTATAATCCATCCAGCTCCATAAATTTTCGATTAGGTTTAAGTCAGGTGATCATCCTGGCCAAGTTATGAGTTGAATATTACTTTCAACAAAATAATCAGTCTATGATCAAACTATTGATTTCTGCACTCAAAGCTGATCCTGCTCTTGGGTTGCATCTGCTTAGCATGTAAAGCATGTTTTCATCATGAGCTGACAGTTTTTTTGGACGTCCAATAAAAGGTTTGAGTGATGAAAATGCAAGACTGCAAAAAAAAAAATCTATCAATTAACAAAGGTTACAAGTTTTCCTATCAAAGTGCATTTAAACTTTATTTCAAAAAATTGAAAGGGTTTAAGTGCTCCGTTAATTTTCTCATCACCCTCTACCTCCTTTATGATATCCTTACAACTTTTTTCTTCTCTAAATTGTAAAATTAAACCATTAGTATAAATAAACATAAAAATGCAGACCACATTTCATCAATTTATCAGGTTATCATTTCTGAAAAGAATTTTACACATTAAAAAAACAAGTGCATTTAAACTTTCTATACAAGGTGTACGTAAATTGAAATACATACATACACACATAAACACATACATACATATACACATACATGCATGTACACATACATACATACACATACAGTTAGAGAAATAAGTATCCGAACAAAAGATTTTTTTATGGAAAATAAACTTTGTCAGGTTTTTTTTGAAAAAAAAAACTTTATAGAAATAAAAGAAATGATTATTCTGAAAGAAAATTTTATTACGAATTCAATATGCAAAAAAAAAATATCAATAATAATATTTAATTGATAAAAAATTAAGATACATTTAAACTATGCAATTTTTTAGCATTAAATAAGTATCCGAACAAAATTTTAAAGATTAAGGCTTAAAGATTAACGTTTCTCCGAGTAATTATTTTTTTGACTTTTTAATATCGAGTTGGACCGCCTTTAGCTTTTATGACTTCTCCAAGTCGACATGGCATCGATTCAACTAATTTCTTTGTCGTATCTGAGTCGATATCAGCCCAAGCTTCTTGGAGCATGATTTTTAAATCTTCTTTTCTTTTTAGACATCGTGTGCCACATTTTTTATCCTGAATTGCCCAGAGATGTTCAATTGGATTGAGATCTGGACTTTGCGCAGGCCATTCAAGTAACTCAATTTGCTTTTGGATGAAAAACTCTTTTGCTTTCTTTGACGTATGTTTAGGGTCATTGTCTTGTTGGAAGATAAAATGCTTTCCTAATCGCAGTTTTTTAGTTGAAGCCAGAAGATTTTTATTGAGAATTTTAACATAAACCTCATAGTCCATAATTCCATCAATAAACTCCAGTTTTCCTGTTCCATTCCAAGCCATCGATCCCCATACCATAACATTGCCTCCAATAAATTTTACTGTGCCTCGAATACAACTGAGTGTGAATGCTTCCCCTTTTTTTCTCCAAACTTTTTGAGCTCCATCGGACTTCACAAGATTAAATTTTGACTCGTCCGTCCACAAAACTTTCCTCCAGAATGATACCGGCATATTTACATATTTTTTAGCAAATGCAAGTCTTCGTTTTCAATGGATTTTTGAAAGGGATGGTTTCTTGCGTGGAACTCTTGCTTTGAATCCACTTTCTTTCAATCGATTTCGAATAGTACATGAGCTCACTTTTAACCCAAAATCTTTCTCAAGGAGGCTTGACACTTTTGGTGCTGATAAAAAACGGTTTTTTTGCACCATCTTTACAATTTGTCGATCTATTCTTGATGTTGTTTTACGCTTTGCTCCGCATCTGGGCTGATTTTGCACATATCCAAATATATTATACTTTTTAACCAGATCGTTGATGGTTCCTAATGCCATTCCAGTCGCTTTATTTATCGACCTAAATGTTTTACCTTGCTTGAACATGTCAATAACCAAATTGCGCTGAGCTTGGGACCATTCCTTGGTTTTAACTCCCATACTTGATGATATCAATGGTAAATCAAATGAATTTAAAAAAATATCAGTCAATTATTAAAAATTACTCGTTGTAAAACAACAATATTTCTAAAACCATTGGTTTAAAAACTTTTTTTAATAATCAATTTCAAAACTTCGTTTACAAAACAACATGTTCGGATAATTATTTTTCATTGAAGTTTTAACACTCCTTCGGGAATCGTTAAATTTTAGCAACGCAAGTTAATTACCTTTGAATAATTTTTTGCAACATAAAATCGTAATTAAATTTGCTTTTAGAATAATTATAAAAGTATTTATCAAAAACATATGTTTTTCGAAAAAAACCTGACAAAGTTTATTTTCCATAAAAAAATCTTTTGTTCGGATACTTATTTCTCTCACTGTATATACATACATACATACATACATACATACATACATACATACATACATACATACATACATACATACATACATACATACATACATACATACATACATACATACATACATACATACATACATGCATGCATGCATACATACATACATACATACATACATACATACATACATACATACATGCATGCATGCAAACATGCAAACATACAATTGTTCAACAAGATGATAAATATTGTTTTATTCAACAATTGATACAGTTTATGTTTCTTTTAATGCAGATCCCTTCTTTTCTATGTTTCAAATTATGACACCATCCTCATCTCTAACATTGTGGAAGTCAAGTGATGGTGGCAGGTTTTTTGAAGGTAATTTTTTTTACATAGAAAAAGTTTGATGCACCTTTTTTGCATCTCTCATTTGTAGCAATAAAGTCAGGATAGTCATAAATATATAAAATGTCCTCATGTTTAATACTTTAAGGAAAAGTAAAGTTTCAATTGTTTTTCCTTTCTACAGTCATTAAAAACCAGGATGGAAAATATTTTCTATTCAAATCAAAAGCCTGTTCTAATTTTTAATGTGTACCAGTGCTGCTGAACTTACAGCGTAGCTTTTATCATGCTGAAGAAGCATGAAATGGGTTTCATCACCACAATTTGGCAAATGTAAATCCAACACTATATCTGTATTGTGAAAAATACTAGCATTTGTTATTACATAAGCAGCTAACACTATATCTATATTGTGGTTTTTATCACAAACAAATTTGTGTGCATCTGGCCAATCAGGTTGATTAACATCTTTTTTGTCTCCAGTTAACCCCACTTCCTGTTGTTTTTCAGCACTTCCCACAAAAACTATCTTTCTGTTGTACCAAATATGCTAAAAAATGTTGTGTAGTAACAACTTGAAGAAGTCTTCTTTGAAATTCTTGGTAAACTCCTTTATATGTAGAGACATTAATCAGTCTTAGCCACAGTTCCATACAATCCGATATCAATCCAATATCAATCCGATAAGTTGTTGTGATCCTCCTCGAAGGGTAAACAATAAAAGAGCTGTTAAAGATTTAAACTTTTAACTTAACTTTAAATTTAAATTTAATATAAAGACAAAATAATCAAATTTTAGAAATCCAAAAAACAATAGAATAAGAAAATTTTCATGATGCATGCTTTGTTTTTAACCTTATGAAGAGCTTTCATCTTTGATTTGTTATCAGAAATAAAGCAAATGAGTGATTGCCATGATTTTTTTCTCCAATGGTTTTTTTTTAATGGAATGAAGCAATAGTTAGCATTTTTAAATTTCAGTTCCTGTTTAAGAGGAATTAAAAGGTTCCTTTTAAACAAATTGCACTACCACTATTATTGGTTATTGATTCATTCTGAACATCAAACCATCTTGAGAAACTAGATTTTATAATTATTGTAAACAATGAGTATTACAAACCTTGTAAAAGATCCCAGGCACATTGAGCAGAATTTGTTTTTGTGATACTCTGTGATGAAACTCTGAACATTTTATTGGGACTTTAAGTTAGAACTTTCTTGCAGAGAACACAATGTTGTAATTGAAAATCTTCTGTACTCATAAAAAATCTCCTGTAAAAGAGTTTTGCATTCAATTTATACTTAAAAAAAACCCTCAAAATGTTCATAAAAAGAAACTCTAAAAATATTTACAAGAAATCAAGGAAACTATGTCAATTTCCACTTTCCATAATTGCTTCCACATATTGTAATTATGTGTTTAGGTCCTTTTTTCTTCATTTGAGGTTTTTTTTTTTTTTTTTTCTTTCTTGATTCAAGGGAGTATTATCAACCTCTATGACCATGTCATATATGTGGGTACTAAATTTTCAGACTATAAGATCAATTATAGTATTTATTGAACCAGATGCTTTTGCAGATTTGATTTTTATTGGAATTGATATTTTTTGTCCAACCATCTAAGGGCAATTAGCATATTTAAATATTTATAATTTGACTACTAATTGCAGGTTACAAAAAAAAAAAAAATTTGATAAATACCATGAAGTCTAATAAATATATGAGTACAAATCTAAATGACTTATGATCTTTTAATCTATTTAGTTATTATTGTGTATACTGTATTTACACTTAAATTATTACTTCCATCAAATAATTATATTGTGCAATTTAATTTGTATCAAATTTGACTGTACCAAAAGTATAACACAGTTTTTTTAAATACTGGAAGCCTTTAATCATCTATCATCCACTATAATTTGTAAATCTTTGATCCTGCTTCACAGAAATAGATAAAAATGAGAAGCTATAGAAATAATTTATGTAATTATAAAGTTTATAGAAATAAAAAGAAAAGATTTATATAAGAGAATTAAACCTAAACAATCTATAGAAATATTTTTTTTGTTTTAAATTTTTCTTGAAATAATAAAGCCTCATTTCTGTTTAAGCTTCTGCCCTAAAACCCAAGTTAAATAAGCCCTTGGAGACTCAGGGGTTTGAGAATGTCTAAGCAATAAATCTTAGACACTGCTGTCTGTAATTATTCGAATGACATAGAGATTTTTTTAAAAATGCTAAAATTTTTATTTCTTTTATCTTTATTTTGTATTATCACAGTGATGTAAATGTGGATAGATGATTTGAATTAAAAAATGCTGAAAAAATATCATAAATTTAATATGTGCTTACATATTATCTCAAGTGGGTGTTTACAGTTTCTTCACCTAGATATACTCTTCAAAAAACTTTGGCAATTCTTGTGGTTATCAAGACCAATGTTCATGTTAAGGTTTTAGATGCTAAGAAGCATAAATATTTAGCGAAACATTGGTGATTGTCATTCGAATAACTAAAATATCTATTAAAACAATAATATTGGTTTGGTCAACCCATTATTTAAAAATCTGATCATAAAGCTAACTTCTTTACTTAGATATAGAAAAAGTATTGGTGAGATGACCAGAATTTTACACCTCTACTAGAGAATAGTAGTAGAGATAAACATGTTGAGATTTTCTAAAAGACCTAGTACAGAACTTTTTTCATACTTTTTTATACAGATTTTAACTCTGCATTTTTTTATCAGTAATTGCTTGCACTGTATCCTACTATGTGCTTATTTGAAGGCAATATTGTCATCCTAAGCATTATTTAGTTCAACAATTATTTTTTTTGCTACTCCTAACAATAAATGTAACTCTAGTGGAGGAATCAAATGAAGTATTTTGGTTTAATCATTATCATCTGAAATTGGGTTGTTGATGCAGTTATAATAATCAGATGCCTTGTTTACAGGAAGAAAAAAAGTATGGAAACTTTGTTATGAAAATCATATTCTTCCAAATGTTCCTAATCTTAATCAAAAATCTTAATCTTGCAGGAGTTTTCCTTGGACTAGTCTCTTTACACCAAGTACAAGAATATTTTAAAGCATGACTTTAAAGTCCAATAAAAAAAGTGGCTAATTTCAAATCAGTACAAACACAAAATTGTAAACTAAAAAGTTGCACTACATCAACAAAGGCTTCAACATTAAATTTCTTTAACATTATGAGTAATAGCCAGAATAAAAAAATTTTTTTTTGCACCTGCATCAAGTAGTAGAGAATTGAGTAGTAGATTCACTAATATTTGGTTACTTTTTTACAGGTGATTGACTAGGACTTATTTGATCAATTATATTAAGACATTTTAAATGATCCTCCACCACCATCTATTCGTATTTTAACAGGGTTTGTCATTTCTGACACACAAAATTAGTAAGTGCAGGCACATCTTTACAAAGAACAGCATTTTTTTTTTCTGCAAAATTGTCTTTCCTGCATTAGTGCAAAAATTCAGATATTTTTAATTTCAAAAGAGCTTTCAAGTTGTTTTCCATAATCTACAATCATTTTCCTAAATTGAAGCTCAATTGCAGTTCTACACCTTCCCTGATAAAAGAACTTGCTTATAAAATTTTTCTGTCATTTAAGTTTAGGGCTGTTTGCATTTTTATCATTGTGTTATGAGAAAGAGATATCAAATTTCCTCTTTGCTGAATCTGAAGCAGCATTTATTGAGTTTTATTTCTCTTTGATATGCTGACTATAATTTAAATATTTGCCCTAGGATAGCTTTTTATTCTGAAGTGCAAAAAGAAAAAAAAAATCGTTAAGAGATATGAAATCAGCTGAAATCTGTAAGAATCAATAACTTTTGTTAAGTAGCAAAAACCTTGTTGAGCATATTTGCAATAAACATTAGGAGTACATTTTTTTTTAAGCAAGAAAGTATATTTGTTTAAGTATTATATAGTTTAAGTTGAAATAATAGAAACAATAGTTTAGCAAAAAACAACATTTAATGCTGTCCCCACAGGCTAGAAAGTTACTCTTTCATTAGTATGGTTTTAATTAAATTGATGGTAAATAAATATGGTTTTTTTATTTGCCCAAAAGTTTAAAATAAAAGATTTTTTTTTAAGTTCAATTTTTATAGTTATTAAGTTATTAATGGCATTTCTGATATTTAGAAATTGTGGAACACTGCTATAACTTTGGAATACAAGGAGATTTCATTTTTGCTTCCATAAGCTTGGTATTTTATGTTTGCTATCATATGTTTCAAAATATGTTTTTTTAAATTTATGTTTTTTTTATACTAACTTCAATTTAAAAATCTACAAATTTGTACAATCAAATCATTAAGAGTAAATTTGTTAAATATTTAGTAAAATAGTTAAATTAATGTAAATGCATATATAATGCTATTAAGATAAACATGAGGGATCAAGTTTACTGATCAGAATGTTGTCTCTCTTATCAAATATTAACTTTATTGATATATTTTATTATCAATTATTAATTTTATGATATATTTTATATAAAATTTATTGATATATTTTATTTTTAGAATTTTTTATTAAAATTTGATAAATTTTGATAATAACTTTTATTTATTAATAATATTTTAATGTAAATTCAGCCAAAGACCTCCACAACTCAAAAAGAATCACGTGTTTTGCATGTTTCAAAGGATAGTGGCAAGACTTTTCATCTTGTCAATGTTCCTGGAATTACAGCTGATATGGTTATTTTACAGTTTTAAGAAACATAACTTAATTCTGTTATTGAATTAGAATTGAACCTTAATTTTGTCATAATGTGCTGCAGTAAAAATTAATATTGTTTTTAGTTTTATGCAGTACTGGATATGAATAATGGAATGGTATTTTTACATGTTGATAGTGAGGGTGGTAAGTTTTTTTTTTTTTTTTTTTTTTGATTTATTTTATTTTTATATGTTATTTTGTTATTTAAAACTTTAGTTTTTTTGCATAATTTTTAGATACTGGTTATGGAACATTGTTTATATCTGATGCAGACGGAATTGAATACACCAACTCTTTAGATAATCATTTTGTGAGTATTTTTAATGATCTTTTTTAAAAAATATTTTCCAATTTTTAATCTAAGTTTTTTTAAAATATTTAAATTTTTTCAGTACACTAATTCTGGTATTACTGATTTTATCCGAGTTATTTCTATGGAAGGAGTTTACATAACCCAAAAACTTGCGCAAGGTAAACTTTCACTTTTTAAAGCAAAAATAAAGTTTTTTGAAAATGTTTTTCAAAAAAAATTTGTTTTTTTAATTTTTCATAAAAGTTTTTTGGAGTTTTTTTTCAAAGTATGTCAAAATATTTTTAAAAATATGTAAATCTTAAAATTTATAGGAAAGGTTTTGAAGTGTGTATTTGTTGATGAATTTCCATATATTATTTAGATAAAACACTAGTAACTGTTATAACATTTGACAGAGGTATTGTTTGGCAACCATTATATGTTGATAAAGAAAAGTACTGTAATGTAAGAAAAACATATTTTAAACCTTATTAAGATCATAAAGAATTAAATTATAAAAAAATTATAATAAACAAGATTTACATGTACAAATTATTTATATGTTTTTGGGAAAAGATAAAAGTAAATTGCTTAATCTCTCCCATTATTTAGGAAAATTTTTTTTTTTTTTTTTTTTTTTTTTTTCAGAAAGGGCCTGATATCTGTACCCTTCATTTGCACATTTCCTATAGCATTGACACAAAAGGTGTAACTGCTCAGCCTCCATTATTTTCAGAAAATGCTCCAGGATTGATTTTAGCCCATGGTAAAGATTAACTTTTTTAAGAATTTTTTTTAGAAACTAAAGTTCACTTTTAAAAGTTTTTTTTTTATAAAAATTTTTTAAAAAGGAACTTTAGTTTGCTCTCTCCTTCAAACACCTTAACAAAACATAAGAGAGAAGTAATTAGAAGTTATCACCAGTGATGGAGGTGTTTAAGTTGTGTATTTTTTTTAATAATTTACACATTTCGTTTTAAAGAATTCTTCTTTAAAAGCATATTTGGATAAATATATGAAGTGTAAAAGTTAAAATCTTAAAATGTTGAATATAAAAGTAAATTAATATAAAGTTGAGAAGAAAGTTTGGTTTTCTATAAGAGATTTAGATTTATTTAGATTTTTTTCTACATGGTATTTTTATGTTAATAACTTCAAAAACTATTCAATTAAGGGAATCTTTTTTATTATATTATTTGATAATGATATTTTTTATTATATTATTTCATAATGATATTTTTTATTACATTATTTCATAATGATATTTTTTATTATATTATTTCATAATGATATTTTTTATTATATTATTTCATAATGATATTTTTTATTATATTATTTCATAATGATATTTTTTATTATATTATTTCATAATGATATTTTTTATTATATTATTTCATAATGATATTTTTTATTATATTATTTCATAATGATATTTTTTATTATATTTCATAATGATATTTTTTATATTATTTCATAATGATATTTTTTATTATATTTCATAATGATATTTTTTATATTATTTCATAATGATATTTTTTATTATATTATTTCATAATGATACTTTTTATTATATTATTTCATAATGATATTTTAGATTGAGGAGAATTTTAAGCATTGTGTTGAATAAATAATTTTTATGCAAAGGTTTATTTTATTCTTTGGTCAGACATAATATCTTTAATCTTTTGTGTTGGAGCCATTTTGTCCTTAGATCTTCTAAACTTAAAGCAGATAATAATTTCTTCATTTGTAGAAAGTATTATTTCTGGTAGAATCTCCTTATGCTCCTCTTCTTCAAAAAGGTTTTTATTTTATGCCTAGTTGATTTTAATCTTGATAATACAGATTGACAAGTCACAAAAAATCATGTGAAATTATACTCCCTTCTAATTATGGGAGGGCAAGCCCTCTTTCTATATAAAGCCTGAAATAATAGACTTTGACCAAATAGAAAAAAAATCAGTACTGATTTTTTTTTTTATGCATCAGTTTTATGTTAGATGTTTTTAAGATCTCAATTTGTCTGTAAAAACCAATCATTCTCTGAAGAATGATTGGTTTTTACAGACAAACTGAGACCTTAAAAACATCTAATATAAAACTTTTTGGGCTTAAAATTTTAACATACCCAGTCCATTCCAGCTGTATTTCTTAAAATAAAAAAGTTTGAAGTATCACATACAGTATTGGACAAAACATTTGCAACCAAATAATGCTAATTTAGTTTCTTTATATAAAAGTGCTGCATTTTTTCAATTTAGAGAAATAACTATGTAACTGTTTAGAGACAAAGTTCTTCAAGTTTTATTCATCACAAAGTTCATTATTTGTACACAAAAATTAATAAATTAATCCAAAGTATTAAAAAAAGTTGATTTCCTTCTGGACAAAACAAGTGCAACTCGCAAAATGTTGACCAAGCTGTATTTCGCTATCAATATTTCATGGCGAATCCTTTGTTGTCGATCACAGCCTTGCATCTTTGAGGCATAGATTTGAACAGGTGATCAATGAAATTTTGTGGAATCGCTGTCCAGGCCTTTTGGATTTGTTCAAACAGTTGATCCTTATTACGAAAACCTTCACGATTAATTCTGCGGTTGACGATCTCCCACAGGTTTTCGATAGGGTTGAGATCCGGAATTGAGGCGGCCAATCCATCACCGATAGGTGGTTGTCTTGAAACCACTGCTTGACTACTTTTGCAGTGTGTTTCGGATCATTGTCTTGCTGAAAAACCCATTTTATTGGCATATTCCATTCAGCATGAGGTAACATAACATCTTTCAGGATATTTTTATACATGAAGCGGTCTTTTATTCCATCGTTTCGATGTATTGGACCTAGACCGTTAGCAGAAAAACACCCCCAGACCATTACATTGCTTCCACCATGCTTCACGGTCTTATGGCAGTAACGTAAATCGAGGCGTTTTCCAGCCGGTTGACGTACACGGCAAATGCCATCGCTCCCAATGATGTTGAATTTCAATTCATCACTGAACAGGACAGTTTGCCATTTCTGCACATTCCAGTCAATATGAGATGTAGCAAACAGGAGTCTTTTCTTTTGGTTTTTTAGTGAAATCAGCGGTTTCTTTGCATGGCGTCGAGCAAACAATCTGGCTTCAACAGCACGTCATCTGATTGTTCAGTCTGATACAGGCAGCTCTAATTGCTTTTTTATCTTGACTGATGATATCCAGGGATCCTTCTTGATGGATCTGACAATCATAGAATCCTCTCTAGAAGTGTTGGAACGCGATCTTCCACCTTTGTTATCTGTTGCCAACTTCCCCGTAGAACGATATTTGGAACATAGTCTTGATACGGTCCATTTTTTCACGCGATATTTATTACAAATACTTTTTTGTGACATTCCACTTACATGATTGCCAATAATATTCTTTCTTAGTTCCAATCCAAGACTGTCGGGAGCCATTTTTGCACTTGAAGTCATAAAGATAATAAAAATAAATAATCACGCTTCTCAAGGCTTACCGTGTTACATTTACCTTGTGATGATACAATAATGCTCTGTGGAACACAACGTCTTGGTTGGATGTGGACTGTATTGATGTAATGAAACACTTGTTGTATTTCACTTCTTGTGTTGATGTTCTTCGATAAAACACTTTGATAAAACTCACTTCGATAAACTTTCTTGATAATACTGACTGATTGACTTCCATATACTGACTGAATTACATGTCGATTTACATGTCTCTTATATAGTAAAATGAACCTGTGTAAACCTGTTCAATAAGGTTCCAGATGCTTCTGAATGTTTCTGGATATTTCTGGATACTACTGGATGCTTCCAGATGCTTCTTCTGGAAACTTCTGGAAGCTTCTGCATGCTTCTGGAAACTTCTGGAAACTTTTGAATAATTCCTTTAATTATTAAAAAACTTCTGTGACGTTGACACGGACCAGACTTAAGAAAATGAAACAAACCAAAAAAGTTGCACTTGTTTTGTTCACTGCAAAATGGCACTTGTCAACGAAATTCTGCCTGTGTGCTGTCACCTGTCAGCTGATTGCTCATGTCATGGCATGCTATGACTCCAGACTTCTGAACTGTTTGCTGTGTTAGTATAGTTCGTTTCGTTTTTAAGACATGTAAAATTAGGAACACTTTTTAGCATTGTTCGATGTCGGTTGCAAATGTTTTGTCCAATACTGTATATTACCATTGAACATCAATGCATTTTATTGTCAGCTACATAATGCACATAAAAATATTTTTAAAATTTTTCATTTAATATCTTTTTTTGTAATCTTTGTAAACCTATTTCATCTGAGAAATTGATTGGTTTAAAATTTTTTTGATAGCAAAAGAGATATATTACAATTAAGAAAAATGTAAATAAGTACTTGTTATACTTTAATTTTTTCTACAAATTCAACATGCATAATCTTCTATGTGTAATTCAATTGTGTTTTATCATTTAGGTCAGGCTGGTGATGCACTTACAGGCGTTTCAAATGTTTGGTTATCTCAAAATGGCGGTTATAACTGGACACAGGTATATCTTCAACTAATTTTTAAAATTTTTTTAAAATTTATCCTAATTTTTTCTTTTATCTAAAAGGAATTTTTTTTTTTTAATCAAATTAAAATTTTGTCATAAGCACAACTTAAAATTTTTTTTTTTAACCTTTTCTGTATGGATTATTTCAACTTGGTAACCTAGACAGACAGAATAAAGTTTGCAATTTAAGTAAAAAATTGCAAACATTTATTAAAAATAATATAGCGCTCAATCTATTTACACTAGGATGATGAAACAAAAATAAAATTAAAGAGATATACATTTTTTACAAGCCTATAATAACTTTTTTGCTATTTAATTTCTTTTTCTGAGTAATAATTCATGATAAAGTTAAAAAAATTTTTTTAGAAAAATTAAATCAATGTGAAAACTTAAGAGTTATTACTTACATTTTTATTGAATATGCATTCCTCAATATTTTACATGTATTAAAATGTATGTATGCTGATTAAGAGTCTTTATAATAACTAAAATTTCACTCGCATATGCCAAGTCTCAAAACAACCACCTACACATAATCCAACAACTTTTACATTATCAGTGTTATGTGTCAAAATGATTATACTACTAAATCTGTAAAAAAAAGATTTCTATCTGGAAATAATGTAAATAAACAAAACGAGCTGACTAGGTCATCTGTTTTATTTCAATGATTAGATATGATTTTTGTTTATTTATTTATTTATTAGGCACAATGGTAAATATTCATACTTTATTATCTAAACATGTTTTTCATACTTCTAAGATACTGTTTAACTGATTAGATTACATGTAGATCATTTTAAATATGCATGATAAGCAAAATAACATCAATATTTTTAATGACAACATATGTCATCTTTCATCTGGCTAAGTAGACTGCAATTATGCCATATGTCGGCTGTCGTATGATAAAGGTTAACTTTAAAATTTTTCACATTTTTTTTTAGTGAAATTCAATATATTTTAATTGTAATTTTATATAATTATTCACCTTTTTTCTGCTGTCATTTGATATTTTATATTGTTATTCTATCTGTGATTGTATTAAAGGTTGGCGAGGGGCCTCATCATTATGCTATTGGAGATGGAGGAAATCTTATTGTTATATACCCCCAGATCAATTCGACAGGAAACACTTTAAAGTAAATTTCCTTTATAGCAAAATGCTAAGGTTAACAAATAACACCATCATACAGTAGCTATTAACTATTAAACTAGTAAAACATCTAAATAAAACATTCATTGGTTAGAACAACATTTTTGTTATAGATTAAAAATTAAATACTTCTTTTATTGTTTCTTCAGATATTCTGTTGACCAAGGTGACAGCTGGAGTAATTATCAATTCAGTGATGAAAATAATCCTATTGTCATTAAAGGTCTTCTAACAGAGCCTCATTCCCAAGATCGAACCTTTAGTTTATGGGGCTATGCAACAAATTCTTCTGATCGTGAATGGGTTGTGATTACAATAAGCTTTAAGGGCATTTTTACAAAAAATTGTAAGTTTTTTAACAATCAATTTTTTTGGTAATTTAGCTGATAACAGTAATTAACTCAAAAAATGCATAAAAGTTCCTATGTATTAATTTTGTTAATCTTTGCAATAGAATTAGTTTGTTCAATTTCAACTTAATTTGCAGATTTTTAAATTTACTTAACTTAGCCCTTTAACAATTTTAATTCCTTTATTTTGTAAAATTTAGAATTAGTCAAAAGTTCTGTTTTTTGTCTGCAAATAGATAACACCTATTAGTTAATATATATTTAGTTATACATTTTTTAGAAATAGAATCTTAAATAAAATTTTTTTTTGAAAAACAGAATATTACTGTAAGTTCATTTGTTTTAAGGTGGTGTTATTATAGAAAACATTTTTTAAAATTTAGGCACTGCAGAGTCATTGATTTCATGGTACCCACATACTTTGAATGGGAAAGGGGGGTGTTTTCTTGGTCAAAAAACAACTTATAGAAGACCATCTCCTAATGCAACGTGAGCTGTGTATCTTAGAATTTTCTAAAAATCAAAAATGATCTGGAATGTAAATTGTTAAAATTGATATTTCAGGAGAAATTTAGGCACTTAATTCAAAGCAGTTCTCAAGCCTGATTTTCATGGCAACATAAAAAATAATGAAGATGTGGATTGAGAATCATTTTTTTATAAGGAATTTATTATTTTTAAAAACCTATTATACCTAGAGTTTTTGTTAGTAAAAAATAATTTTTATAATAAAACGTGTACACAAACATGAAATAAATGTGAAAGAATAAGCACGTCATTTTTTTTCAGTGGTTATAATAAAATCTTTTTAATTGTTTTGTATTTTGTTTACATCATGTTGTGGTTTCTAAAAAATATGTTAGTTTTTGGATTTAACTTGTAATTAGTTTTAAAAATGAAGAAAGAAGATGACATAAGAGAAAAAATTATGCACAAATATTTACAAAATCCTAATAGCAGCTACAATTGGATAGCAAAATCATTACAAATACATCCATACACTGTTAGTCATGTTATTCAACCTTTTTCTCAAACAAAATCGATCAAATGCAAATCTGGTGGTGGAAGAAAGGAAGGTTTTAAAGATATAAAACTAATTAGAAAACTGGTTAACAGTTTTAAGAATAACCCAAGCCTTTCACTAAGGGAACGCGCAAAAATATATGGATTTTCTCATAGTTTTGTTGCAAAAGTTAGAAACAAACGTGGTTTTCATTCTTTCAAAGCATAAAAAGTGCCAACCTTTCTGAAACTCAACAAAAAAGTGCAAGAACCTGTGGCAGAAAGATGTATGACAAATTTATTTCTAAAAATTTCTGTATTATTGAAGACAATGAAACTTATATCAAGTATGATCATCAAATTCCTGGTGCTGTTTATTATATTGCCAAATATAAAGGAAAAGCAGATAAGAAATTTGAATACACAAAACATGACAACTTCACTAAAAAAGCTTTGATTTGGTACTGGGCTATTATTAAAAGGAAAATGAAAAAAACAAAAAAGCTTTGCAGAAACATTAAAGATATTAAAATATCATTTCAAAGAGCATCAAATAGTTTTGATTCTTATTCTGTGTGCGCTTGCACACAGAATAAGAATCAAAACTATTTGTGGGTAGTGGTACCCATAAGCTTGCAAAACACAGAACAAAAGCTCGAGATTTTATTAGATTCCCACAGGAATAATTTTTTTTTTTTTTTAATGTTTGATCTTCTTATATTATTGTATTAAAATTATTACTTGGTTCTAAATAAAATTTGAGGAGTACTTTTTTATAGTTGTTTTTCTACTTTCACATTTATTTTGTGTACACGCTTTACAAATTTGCGTATCACTTTGCAATCAAACAAAATGCAAACAAAAAAGAATTTTAGACTTTTTCTTTAGAGTAGCTCTAACAGATTCTGTTTCAAAACCAATGATGGTGTTATCTATACTTTAGAAAATAATCAAATTTTAGTTGTATTTACTTTTCATTTATTAGTTGAAATCCTAATACCTGGTGTGCTTAATGAATTAACAAGACAAAATTTGAAAAAAAGTTACAAAATATATTTTAGATGATTTTTATGTTAGTTAAACTTTAAAATTAGAAAAAAAGTTTCATGTTATTTTGTAGTAGACATTATATTATGCAACTGCCTAACATGAATTCTTTGGAAGTTACTGTTGTTTTAAATTAAAATTTTTTAGCTGAGTTCATTATTTAGTAATTGAAACCATTGTTTTAAAAAAAAATAGTGACATCACTCTTTCCATAGTTATCTTTGTTACAAAAAAATATAAAATTAATTGTAGCAAATAATATTAATTAGTTTTAGATAAAAAGAAATTAAACAGTTATAAAAATGAATGGTAATCAAGAAGATTGTGCATAATAAATATTAGTAAATGCCATATAACTTCATATACAAATAGAAAAACAATACAAATTGAAATTGCTGCCATGAAAAGTGACAATATCAAATGGACAATCATATTTTTATCTGAGTAAAAAATTCAAAAGCCACAATGTAAAATGCATTGACGCATTAACCAATCACAAAAGTCAAATATTTGCTTCTATTTTCTTCATTTAAATATTTCTCATTACATCTTCAACTAATATTAGTAATGTTTTTTAGTTAAGAATGTTTCAATGTGAATTTTTCTTGTAATTTTAACACAAAACATCTTTATTTACAGACACAGTGCATCACATTGGCAATTGAATGTAAAGCATACAACATCTGTTGCACATACCTGGTGTAAAGATTTGCATATCATCCTTGAATCAAATACAACAAGTCATTGATTCCACTTAAGAGATTGACCAATCTCAGCCTTTAGTTTTTAGTGAGTCTGAAAATAAACAGCCTGAAGATTAAAAAAAAAGCCTTAATTCATCCCTTGAAACTTAAAGTTTTTTTACCAATTAAGTGTTTTGCAAAACCAACATCTCAACAATATAAAACAAAAAGAAAATTACAAAGAGTTCAACATTCTGTAAATAACCTAAAGAACATGGCAGGTATTTACTCAATTCTAATTCTTCAAAAAAATAAAGCTGGAAAGAAAATTTTAATATCAAATATTTTTGATAAATTCATTTAGCTTATCAAAGACTAAATATAAAGATAGTGTTTAAAGAGTAAATATTACTTCCACAAAATAAATGCAGAAAAATATTAAATGAAGTAATTATTATTTCATCAGTTTTATAACAATTGCGAATATCTATAATTTCATCAGTTTTATAACAATAGCAGAATAATGTCTGACATAGTAGACTATTAGGATTGCAAAGAATGCAATCTTAAAAAATTTTTTGAAATGTTTAATTAAAGCAGCCAGTCAAAAAAATTGGATATTCAAAATTTTGTTCCCTTTTACCAAGAGTTTATTTTTGCAGAACAGTCAGGTACTAACTGAACATATCAAAACTGAACATACCAAAACTGAACCAAAAATTTTATTAAATCCTTTTTAGTTACTTTTGTGGGTAAAGTGCAATGTATGTAAAATGTGTTTTATTCAAAATGGTATATTGATTTCCTATTTTCTAACTGTCAACTCTGTTTAAAAGAATTTTTTCTGAGTTGGTGACATCAGTTATAAACACTGGGTAAACACATATCTTCACTTAACACTACAACTGTAGTGTTAAAATAAAAATGATTTTATTTTTTTGTAACAAATTGCAAGATTTGACTTTTCTTTCTCAAATTTCTAAATCATAAACTCAATTTTGTAACAAAGAAAAACTTTACAACAAAGAAATGCAAACATTGATAAGGAAACTATCATCTCTGTGGGTAATTCTGCAGAGAATTACAGTTTTGTTGTCCATGACGGAAATGCTGGAATAATCTTCAGTGCACTTTTCATCCAGTTGTGCTAAAAAGTTAAAAATTCATTAACCCATAAATTATTTTGCATTATGATGGTATAAAACATGATGTTGATATGGTTTATGAAGTACAAAATGTTGTTATAAAATATATCAAAACTGAAATGTCATAGATAAAGAAGATCTTTAAAAAAACAACCTTTAAAAACTTATATTAAGACTTTTTTTATAATAAAAATTAGACATCAGGATTTATTTAGTAGCATAAAAAAACTTTTTTGTTACCATCCCAGATCTGCAGATTATGAAGTCTTTTCAAATTTTTGAATTTTGTGTGTCACATTTTAAAGACATATTTCAAATGAAGTAAAGCATGAAATAAGAAACATATTAGCAAATGGTACAATAACTTGTTATTTCAGATACTCAGTTTTTTTCATAGTTTTTATTTCATGAAATGAGATTTCACAGAATCAATATGTTGTCTGTATGATTGAAAATGACTGGATGGTCAGTTTATTACATTCATGCACCTCACTGCCCTGCATCATCTTTAGGGCTACCATAGTCCTTATTTTTATCAGGACTGTCCTGATTTGAAGGGTCTGTCCTGACTGTCCTGATCAGGTGCCAAAATGTCCTGATTTTAAAAAACCATGACAAAAAAGAAAAAAATATCATTTTGACAAAAACTAAAAAATAAAGCAAAGAGAAAAATGTTGACTTGGCAACTCCAACTTCTCCATTCAATTTTTACTATTTTCTTGCAATTTTAGGCAGTGCTGGCAGAAATGGCAGTGGTAGCAGATATGATAAGGCAGTACTTTACTTTTGTTTTTGCTGGTTTGGTACTTTCCACTTTTACGAAGTTTCTACTTCGCGACAGAGGGTTTTTTAGTGTTAAACTTTTACTTTAACTTAAAGTAAAAAAAAATCCCTTATTAAAGTCAAAATGTCGAAAAGAAAGTGCCATTTTAACTCTGAAGAATGAATTTCCTTTTCTGAAGAAAGTTTATGAAAGTGGTGAAAAAGTTAGATGCGGAGATTGTTTGACTGAATTTTCTGTTGCAAACGGCGGAAGGACAGACATAACCAAGCATTTAACAACGCAGAGACACAAAAATGCTTTGAAAGCATCAGCAAGTTCTGCATCAATAACATCGTTCTTCAAGACTGATAGTTTAAGTGATAAAGATCTAGTTCTGGCAGCAACGGAAGCTACTTTTGCTTTTCACACTGCAATTCATGATTTGAGCTTCAAAACTGCTGATTGCTCTACCAAATTAATTTCAAAACTTTTTGAACCAAAGTTTGGACTTGCAAGAACAAAATGTGAGGCTACTATTCTCAATGTTATTCTACCAATGATTTCTGAAGAAATTAAGGAGGAGTTGAAGAAAGCTACTTTCATCACCATTGCAACTGATACATCTAACCAAAATGAACTGAAACTTTTTCCTGTCCTTGTTAGATATTTTGTGCCTGATCAAGGAGTAAAAGTTAAATTACTGGAATTTCAAAATGTACCTGGTGGAACATCAGAAATTTTGTGCAATGCTCTGCAATCTGCCATCAATAGCCATGATTTATCAAGGAAAGTGATTGGATTCTGTGGTGACAACTGCAACACAAACTTTGGTGGAGTGAAAAGACGAGGACAAAACAATGTTTACAGTCGGTTGAAAAAGTTTCTTGGTCGAGAGATTGTTGGGATTGGCTTTGGAGCTCACATAGTTCACAACTGCATTCAAACAGCTGTCGATGTTTTACCAATTGATGTTGAAGCTCTTGTGGTGAAAATTTACAAATATTTTCACATCTACACTGTCAGAGTTACTCAACTGCAAGAATTCTGCGAGTTTGCTGATGTTACTACAAGAGAGTTTTGCAGCATGGAAGCGCAAGATTCCTTTCTTTACTACCCGCAATTCAGAGAATTTTTGGAAATCTTTGCGGGACTAAAATCTTTCTTCTGTTCACAAGAGCAATCTCCAGTGTTAATTAGTAAGTTCTTTAGCGATGAACGTGGTGAAATGTATCTTTGGTTTGTTCATGGTCAGCTTCAGACATTCAACAAAACAATTCCGAGAATTGAAAAAACAAGAGCAACTGCATGTGATATTGTTAATGAGATAAAAGTATTGCAGAATAATCTGAAGGAGAGATTTGAGAATAAGTTTATTCCACTGGAAGCTAAAAAGATACTTGCAAAACTATTTGAAGACGGAATTATTGACGAAATTGCTGTCAAAAAAGAATTTACTGGTTTTTACGAGAGATCTCTTTCTTATATTGACCTTTGAAAAGATAGCTTTGCTAATGCTGAAAAGTTCATGTGGATTCAAAACAGTGCAATAACATTTCCAGAGTTGGAAGAAGCTGCAGAAAGAATTAACCGAAAAATTGGACGTACAGCAATAAATACTGATGAACTATTTGGTGAAGTTGTTTTGGTCAAGGCATACTTGTCAACTAATTCTGAAACTTGGAAATCTGATGATATGAGTTGTGAAGAAAAATGGGTCCTGATGATGAAACATTTTGGAGAAAAGGGCATTTCAGTAGCAAATTTTTCACTGGTGTTGGAATACATTTTCAGTCTTCCTGGAACTTCAGCTGCTGTGGAAAGGGTGTTTTCAATGATGAACAATATTTGGTCTCCTGAAAGAGGTTCTTTGCTAGTTTCTACTGTGAAAAGTTTGCTTTTTTGTAAGTTAAATATTGATCTCAGTTGCTCACAGTTCTATGAAAAGATAAAAAATGACCAGTTGTTCCTGAAAAAAGTACACTCTAGTGAAAAATATGACTGGTTTAAAAGCAAAGAAAAGAAATAATTCTTTTAGTCATTACGAAAACGTAAAATAAAGCTGGTTTTTAATGTTGTATTTTTTGTCATTTTTCACTTTTAGTGTGACGAGCTTTTGTCCTGATTTAGACTTTCTGCTTATTTATATTTGTCCTGATTTGACAGGTTAAAAAAGACATGATGTCCTGATTTTTCCAAAATTTCATATGGTAGCCCTAATCATCTTATCATCGGCCATAGTTTAGTAATAGATATATCATACATATGTTTCATATTCTAGCCACAAAGTCATGTTCAAATGATAAATAAAACTTTGATTTGATAATTGAAAGGTTTTCAATTTTAACAGCAAAACATTTGAAAAACATTTGAATAAACTGTAGCTTTTGAAACTAGCATTTGAATAAACTGTAGTATTTAAGATATCTTGTGTATGAAGTGATGTAAGTTTTTTTAAAGTTTTGTTTTATAGAATTTATTTTTTCATTAAACTTGTTTAAGTTTCAGTTGTAAATAAAAAAAATTACTTCAAAGTTGTTATAAAAAAAATTGATTATTTCCTAAAGATTACATCATCTACTTTGAAAGCTAAACTGAAAAATTTGATACATTTGCTTCTTTGCAAAGTGCAAACTTGTCTGAAGTCATGAAAAAAAAAAACTATGTTAATTGCTTAAAAACTCTCGGCTTTGAAGCTCTTTAATAGTAAAAAATGGCTTCCCTATAAAAAATTGATTCTAAATGCATAATTTTCTTTGAATGATTAAATCTACAGATTTGATGAAATTTTTAGTTGGAATTTTTTAGTTGCCATGTAAAACAGTCTTAAAGATAAATCTAATCAAATTTAAAATCTGAATATCTCAAGAACTTTGAACTGGGTGCCCAAGTTTCTCTAAGAAAATCATTTTCATTTATGTTCAGAAAATCATTTTCATTTATGTTCAGAAAATCATTTCATTTCAGAAATATTCTTTGGATGTTTAATTTTCCACTTATAATTTTAGTTGTTTTCTTGATAAAGACTTTGATCTTGTGGAAAAACAAGAAAAATGTCAGTGTACAAAAGATGACTTAGAATGGTAACTTGTTTTTAATTTTTTTGTATTTTAACATTTTTATGTTTGCATCAATTGTTTGCATCAATTGTAGGTACATGTACCTACAATTGATGCAAACACAAAAAAAAATTTCGTTTTCAAATTATGTTACAAAATAAATCAATGAAATCTTTTGAACTGTCTTGATTATCAAAGAAAGATGAATAGCATTGATTATCATAGGAAGATGAATAGCCAAGATCAAAAAACAAAATTAAAATAATAATTTTTTGTATGATAATAAATCTGATTTTTTTTTTTTTTTTGAAAAATTTAGTTAAAAGAAAAAAAATCCTTAAAGCTCTCAAAAAGTAAATTTCAAAAATATTTTTTATTTTTTTATTTTATTAGACCAGAAATATTTTGATTCTTTCAAACTTGAAATAAAAACTTAAACTTGAGTGAGCATTAAGAATTGTTATTACTTGAAATTATTTAAGTAAAAATATTTTCGAATTATACATAGATATCCAAATTATACATAGATATCCGAATTATACATAGATATCCAAACTATAAGTATCAAATTTATTCATAACTTTTAAAATTATACAACATGAAAACGATATTTAAGGATAATTTTTAAAAAGGGAAATCAATTATCAAATCATCTTCAGAATATTTTCAACTTAGCAACAGACACTGTTTAGCTCCAGATCCATTAGTTTTCTGATAGATTTATCCAACACTTGGAAAAAAGGAAAAGTCTGAAACAAGCTATAACTCGTATAAGTTCGACATTTTAAGGTGCTTACTTACCCTCAAGTTCGACAAGGTGTGAACTAATCTTTTAAATAACTTCATACATAGATTATAAGTTCTTGTTATAAACGAGAATTACGGTCAGAAAATATAGTTATTAAAACATAAAAGATATATAAATTGATCAAAGACAATAACAGTAAGGTCGCGTTTATTATGAAAGTTTAAAGTGCGTCATAAGTTTTTTTATTTTTATTTAGCGATTTTGGTTATAAGAGGCAAGATGATGGTAGCTGTAAACGAGTATTGACCATAGAACTCGAGAAAGTTTGTAAAGACGGAGAAGAATTGCAAAAGACTTACTCAAGAGGGTGCGATTTTTTTGTAACGCAATTTTTGTAAAATGTTATTTCTAAGGAATTTTATTTCCTATGAATGAAACGTTGTACAAAAGTTATTGCGACAGCTGTTGCTTTGAAAATCACTAATTAAATTTAAGCTATTAAATAAATTTTTTTTTTAAGAAATGCTGATTTATAAAAATATAAAATTATAAGAAAATCCTCACCAACCAAACAATTGACAAAATAGTTTTATCAAGTTTTTACTGTTTTTAGTCTCATTCTTCTTCATATTTAAAACAATTTTATAAAATAAGGTAAAACTACTCTTTTTTAAGTCGCTCATTTATAATTAAAGGTTTCGACGTATACCTGGGGATGTATGCGAACCGAAGGAAGCAAGTGAAGATTTGGTTAAATATATTGATGAGCATAAAAAGTGTGATAAAAAAGTTTTAGCTGATTATTATGGTATTATTAACTCTGAGAGAGAAGTAATGGAAAATGTTAAAACAACGATAAAGCCTGAAGAAAGAAAAAAGGTTCGTGTCTTATGCTTTGTTAAAAAACTCATACTGTATATAAAAAGGTTTTTTAAGACATTAATGGAAAGAATTTGAGTTTATTGACTCAAGACTATGTTTAACTAAGACTTGTGAACTTTTTTTTCAAAATGGGATTTTGAAATCTTTTTCAACAACATTTATGCAAACAAAAAATGTACCCACGTTAAAAATTAAACGTTAAATTTGCATATAAATGCATGAAGTTTTGCAAGTAATTCTAAATAGTTGATTTGAAAAAGAAAATCTTCAATCTTTAGAATGTTCTTGCTCCTTTGTTACTTATTGGTGGTGTGTTGATAATAATGACAGTGTTTGGTGTTTGGTATTATAAAAAGAAACAACAAGCTAGCCAGTAAGTACTTGACATTACTATTATAAACATTTGAAAATATTTCATAAAATATTTGTTCTTATTTTTTTGTTTCCTTTTCTCGAATTTTATATCTTTGATTTTTTTACAATTTTACATTTTTGGAAGAAACAAAAAAAAAAAAAATTTTTATTTAAAAGTTTAAATTTGAAATGTTTTTAAAAATGATTCGGGATTTTGAGTTTGATGAACTGATTGAAGATGATGATGAAGATGATTGTTCTTCCAAAACAATTTGACAACTTGTTTATGATTATAAAATCATAAACAAGTTGACATGTTTTCTTCATCAGAAATTTTTTTTAGCCAACCAGCATTTACTTACATTCATGAAGATAACGAAGAAGAGAATTCTGGACTCGAAAACAACCGTTATAACCCTCAGCCAAAAGGACAACGCCCTTACACAGATGAAACAGAAGGGGAAGAAGATGATGTAATTAACACTAGTTTATGTTCTTGAATTCTCGAGGTAAAATGATTATGATAAATCAGCATGTATAATATACCGTAATTTTTTTTATCTTTTAGGTACTTATTCCAATATGAAGTTGAGCTGATAACAGTCGTCTTTCGTTAACAAAGATCTTTTTAAATATTTAATATTTTTCTAAAATGGTGGTTACATATATTTATAGTTATTTTTGGTGAAAAATTTTAGTCAATGTTTTGTTTAGAAATAACACGTGTAGAAATAACGGATAAAAGTCTTTTCTGATTACTTTTTGTTTTGTTTTTGTTTTGATTACTTATGTTTCTTTTTTTTTATTTAAAGCCTTTCGGGTAATTTAAGCAATAGTAAATGATCTCTAAGTGTATTTAATATTTCAAAGTTGTTTCTAATTGGTTATTTATTGTAATACGAGTTTTACCTTTACATTTGTGTGTATGAATTTGTATTTAACGAACTATTTATCAGCTATTTCATGATCATTATTTATTAACTGAGATGTATTTTTTCTGTCTAGTAAAATATCTTTTTACAATAGTTTTTTTTTTTTTGGATTTTAATCTCTAAGAACTTGTTTCTTTTTTTTTTTATGTTCGATAAGATCTTTTCAATTGCTGCTCCTTGATAGTTTTTTCGTGGTATTTTCTTTTCGGTAAATATTTTTTGTTTTATGTTCAGATGTACTATCTTAAATGATTTAAATTTTCTATTTTTAGTTATGTATCTATGGCTGTTGACTTTGATCAAAATAACTCCTCTTTATGTATCGTGCGTTATTTACGACTATCTGCTAAAAAATGATATTTTCCACTCCTTAAGTTATAGCAAGTGGCTTAAAGTATTGTGTGACGAAATAGGACATGGTGTAATTGCAGCCTTATGTTGGATAGTTGTTGTAAATTATGACTTTCAGTTTTACATTCAAGTTTTGATGTGTGGTTTTTTTGGTATCGTTATTGATGTGGATCATATTTTAGCAGTGAAATCGTGGGAGTTAAAGGTCAGTAAGTTAATATTTTTTCTTTTTCGATTATTTTTATTACTTCGAAAGTTTCCGCTTCATCTGCTTTATTTTAAGGTGATAGAAGACTTACATGTTCGTCCATTCCTGCATAACTCAATGATTCTGATACTACTATGTATTGTCTGCATATTTGTTCTTTATTTTAATAAACATCGGCTTCTTGATGTGATTTTAATTTTATTTACGGCTATAAGTTCCCACCACTTAAGAGATGCAAACAGACGGGGGATGTGGTTTGGGCGTTATGGGAGCACGCGAGCAATTGTTCCGGATATCGTATATATATTAATGATATGTTTTTTAGCTATTAATGTTGGATTCGTAAGGAGGCAAAGTTATAATCGTAGAACTGAAGTTTCATTATCTGCATAATAGGCTTTCGTGCGAAATGAGAAAAATAACACGACTTTCTTTGAAGCTATCGCTCCTTACTCAACACGTTGTTCTAAGTTTGTTATATGTAAATAGCCAACTGACCTGCCGATTGACAAACATTTTCTAATTGTAAAAGTATATTTTTAAGCAGACACCGTAGCCATAGTAATTTACATAAGACATTTTTTAAAACTACGATATTGTGGTATATTTGATTTAGGAATCTAAGAATTAACGGTTTTTCTATTGAGAAAAAAAATCTTAAGAATTCCAATTTTAGAATAGAATTAGAGGGACGTTCAAATTATTATGAGGTGCGCTTGGTTCTCCTCATTTTTTTATATTAATTTTCTATGTAAAAAAGTATTTGAGGGGCAGCCAGCCAGCTTCTACAAAGAATGGATGCCATACTTGTAGAAGCTGCCTGGCTGCGCGAAGAATTTACGAATGTCGTCATCGAAGCTTCTTTTCTGACAAGTGAATTTGAAAGGCATGGAAAAGGTGAAGTCGCTTGGAGTAATATTTGGAGAATATGGCGAGTGGGGTAAGATCTCCCATCTCGATAAACTTAAGGCATGTTAATTTCACCGTGTAACCGCGTTTTTGTGCAGAAGATGAGTCGTTTGGTGTTGTGGCGGCGTTTAAGTGATTTTCTGTCTGAGTCTTTTCAGTTATTGGCATCCGTTATGGTAGTGTTAGGAGGAAGAAGCTCGAAATACACGATGCCATTTACATTTCACTACAATAACTTGACCTTCTTTTGGTGAGGATCTGCTTTCGGCTCAGGTTCTGCCCCTTCTTCAGCGTAAACCCACTGACGCTCTCGTGTGCGGTTTACATCAAGTGGCCGCTGCTTATCGTTAGTGATCACTGATCTCTATAATAACTGGATAGCGCATCTCTAATATCAAAATTGACGCCAAAATCGCCATATTGGAAAGCCACAGAACGCTGAAATCTGATATGTGAATTTAAAGCGATAAGCTGAAAAACAGAACTTAAAGCTTACGGGATTTAAATTTTTGGGGCTTTCCAATATGGCGATTTTGGAGTCAAAAAATTAGAAGTTTTGCTTGGAGTTGCGCTATCCATTTATTATAGAGATCAGTGTTAGTGATCAATTGATCTAACAAATCAAAGCGTTGCTTTTTGAAGAGCAAGAATTGCAGATCTCCATCCAAGCGCATTTCTTTGTCATGCTGTGTCAGACAGTGGGGAATCCAAATCCCAAATACTAGAACCTTTCCAATGAGTGAAGATAGTGCAGCACTATGTGGAGACTACAGCGGCTACCAAGTCTTGGATCCTCCTCCACCAGTTCGTGCACCGTTTAAGAATCAACTTTAGTTGGGCAACCAGATCTTGGATGATCCTTGACTTGAAAATTATTGGAACGAAAATGTTTTAAGTGAATTTGATAACTGCATTTGCCTAGAGATTGTCATGTTATGCTCGGTCTAACTGGTAGAATGACCGAACTGGAACTCATATAAAATGCAGTATCGAATATGGGATCTCTGATTTGACATTTTATGTCAAGTGTACTGTACTGGCTTATAAAGTTGTACTGGCTAATATAGTTGCGTGGAAATCTCTAGAAAATAATATACCGTTGATGCGTTAAAACAAAATGCGAGAAACCTAGAAAATCATAGAACTTTCCATGTTCTAATAAGGTACATTTGTAGTAGCACAAGTGTGAAAGAACTTTCTGACGCAATACTTTCTTAATATATTGATAACAAATTTCTTTGATATAAAGGGAAAAGTTTGATCCTAATTAAGAAATACAATTTTTAAAATGTTACTCTCCGAAAATGTGTTTGTTAAATGTAGAGTAGTGGATTGGAGATATAACTTAATTTAGGCGTATTTTTTATAACAAAAGCATTTACATTATTCGAAGTGGCTTAAATAACCTTAACCTTGGATAAATACCATTTTCATTTTAAACAGTATTTGCTACTGCTCTTTTTTCTTGATCGAGCTGTTTGTAAACATTAAAATACTTTGAGCTTTGAACACAACGAAGTCTTTTGCTATTTTCGTCCAAGAAAAGCAACATAGTTAGATCTGCAGAGTTAATTTTGCAATAGGATATGGAATTATTTTTTAAAGCAGTTGAATTCGCACTGTATCTGTACGTAATAAAAAGAAATCATCTCTAAGCATCTTTACAAAAATAAATTTCGAAGAAAACTTTAGTTATAACTTAACAAATATAAAAAAGAAATGTAAGAAAATACGTTTATATTGAAAATAAATTACAAAAACAGTTATGCAGTAATTTGACAAAAGAATAATTTAAAACGAAAAGATAACACTCAAAAAGAAAAGTTTAAAGTTTAGAAAATGTATTATTTGTTACTGCTTCCTTTAATTTTTAGCATTTGTCTGAAGCAATAAAACACAATGGTAATCTTTCTAAAACTTGAACATTGCTTCTTAAAATTACTACAGACCTCGTTAGACTTTTTTTGTCAGCCATATTGCACCATGACAACCGAATTGTATGACTTGCTTTAGCACGTTATAAAACGGAGCCTTGAAGGAAATAAAAGCCAGTACTTTATAACAGCGTTGAAGAATGTTTAATATGACATGGTTCTGTCTGACATTGAAATTTTAATTTTTTAACAGTTGAAATGCTTTTCCAAAATTACTTAAAAAAGAAAAAAAGAAAACCTTTTCCCCGTCATATTGATAGCCTGTCTCCATGTGTTCCATTTCATCGTCACGGAACTTTTGTAATACCTAACAAAATAACAGAGCAGAAGAGCACTTTTTGTTATAGATAAATATTTTAATAAAGTTATGTATAAATATAATTTACTAGATTTAAAATACTTATCATAAGATTAATTATACCTCAAGAAGCTCTTTATACTTTTCAGGATCTTCACTCAGAAGTTCTCTCAGCTGGCTGTAATGAAATTCATCATTCACCAAGTCAGGTTTAATGATACAACTTTTTTTATTTAATAGTCATAGTTTTTTTTTAACCTGTCATAATGCTGGCCAATAACTTCTTCAACAGCTATAGTGCAAGCCATTGCAGCCTCTTTCCCTAGCAAAGCAGTGCTAGCACCTAAATAAAAGCTTTTGTAAAAATCTTGTAATAAAAATTTATAATGAAAGAAAAAGGAAACAGAAAGTTGATTAAAGTAATTTTACCTAAAACATATCCTGCAAAATTCCATAGAGGGAGTAATGCAGATGGTCGTACTTTGTATTTTGGAAGCAACTCAGTGAACTTGCTCAAGTGCTCTTTTTCTTGGTTCCACATTTTCTAATGAACAATATGAAAAATTTCTTTTTCAAAGGATGTCTCTCACCATAAAAAAGGCTCAAGTAACTTAAGTACTTAACACTTAAGTATTTTAAAAAGTTAAATACTGAAGTAAACTTATATTAAGTAAAATCAAGTAACTTTTTGTCAAATTAAACAAAAAATTGATATCTTAGAAAAATGTGTACAAAAGTTGTATGATTTTCATTTTGTATACATCTACCCTAAAAAATAAAATACTGCAATTTTTTTTGGTTGACGTTGATATGTTGGCTTTGTCTCATCATGTTTGTTGACTTCAATGGAGTTTGCTGAAAACGTTGTTGGCTGTAAAAAATTGTTTTTTGTTTATTTTCTTCAATTTCTTTTTAATAGTTTTATTTTAGACATTATATACAGGGTGTCCACAAAGTCTCTTTACAATTTGAAAAATTTATTACAAAAGCAGTTTATGAGATCTAAATAAAATTGGTTTTATTTTAATAAGTGTTTATTAAAGTTTTTTTCATTTAAAACTTCTTCACATAAAACCTTTGTGTTTCAGATACTTCTAAAATGGCTATTCCTCAAGGAAAAGCATAATGTGAATTATGGTTTATTGAAACAAAATTGGATGTTCAGACTAATGAAATTACAGATGGAAGAGTAAGTATGGAAGAGATGTCCCAAATTTATGGAAACAGGGACAGTATTGGATAAAGAGAGAAGTGGGCAACCAAGAACATCTGAGGAAAACATCTATCATGTTTGATAAACCTTTATTCATTCTCATAGAAAGTCCATCCACAGAACTGCCAGAGAGTTGCAACTATTGTGTTCAGCAGTGTACAAAGTCCTCTACAAAAACTACAGTAGTACATTTACAACCAATTTCAGACCAATGGACTTGAAGGAATGAACCACCACATTTGCCAGATATCACTCCCTTGGACTTAAGGGATGAAAATATTGTTAATTGCAATTATTGTCTTTTAACTTTTAAGGCAAAACAAGCAACAACAAGATCAACTTTAAATTTGAATTCATGCTCTAATCCAAGTCAACTATTATTGCCAGATTTTCCAAGAAAAACCCCTCTGAACTTGTTTTCACTTGAATGATTACTCTTGATCTTTTTCCTATTTATAAATTATCAAAAAGGATTTATACTCAAAAATGACTATGAATTCAATGTTCTTGAAATATAGAAAAAAAGGTGCATTATGATTAATCAAAAATGATGGAGAATGATGATAGATTTCATTGAACTTTGGAGAAAGGAATTCTAATAGAAATTGAAGATTTATGTCTCTAAACTTATACTTGTCAGATAATTCAGTTTAATTGCCTAGGAATGAAGAGGACTATTGGCTCAATCAAAGCTGATAAGAAAGTTCCTAAATTGATTGAAACAAAAATAGTCTTAAATTGATTGAAACAAAGCTTGAGGACTTTGAATTAAATATCAATAATCATATTTTTGGAATGGTTACAGCTTGATTGAATTAAAACTACTACCCAAAGACTTATCATGATTGCAAGGATCTTTATAGGTACCTCTAAGAAATGATGAACTTTAGTGATATTGTTTTAATGAGTTTTGGAAACACATTGGAGTTTAATCTCTAAATTTATTTCAAGATTTCTTTAAATTGAATATCAGTAAGGAAAACATTAGAGCATTAAATGTATTAGAAATTTTATCAACTAACAATAAGATTAAAACAGCTAGATATTTGGGAGATTGTTTAGAAAATATTGAAGCTGGTGCTATTGTCTAATTTTCAATCAAAACTAATACAAATTTCTCAGGTTATCTTATTAGCTTGTCAACTACAATCTACAAGCCAACTCCATGGCCTTGGGATACAACAATATCTGATATTTTTTTTAAATCAATCATGAAAAGAATGAAGAAATATTAGGATTGCCTTTAAAGGTATTTAGAGGCATCAAATCACTATGATCAAGCTCAAAAAGATTCTTTGATCAATCTCAAAAAGGTTACGACCCCTCTGGTGTTTTAATATTTTGATACAAACAATTATAGCTCATATTTTTTTGAAGGTGAATATAGAAAATGATGTTGAAATAAACCCACCAAATGAGCTTTTTTCTTTTTTTATCTTTTTAAAAAATTTTTTTTATTATTTTTTTTTTAAAAAAAAATTATTTTGAAACTTTAACAGTTTAAATTTTTTCAATTTCTTTAGAAAATTTCACAGCAGTCTGAATCAAACAATCTGAATGTAAAAATTTAATCTTTTGTTATTACCTGTTTCTTCATTATAACCTTTGTTTTTCTTCCAACTATTTTTTAAAATCACTTTTTAACTTGTTGCAACATTTTCATTACAATTCAGATAAATCATAACAACTTATAATAAAATAGATCAGTAAACTACTAAACTTATCCTTTTTTCAAATTTGTTTTTCACATTCAAATATATTCTAATAATGTTAAAACAAAGAGAGGTTTGTGTGGATTTAGGTCCTATATAATAATATTAAATGTATACAAGACCTTTTTATAAACAATCTCTCACATTTATAAGCGATCCATATTCGGAATCTTTCAAAACAGCCATCTGCCCAGCATAAATTTTGTCTGCACCTATTTCCCCAGCATGATCAACTCTTAATATTTTTGAAAGCATACGTCGTTCATGTTTCTTTTTTTCTCGAATGGACCTAAACTGATTTGATGAATAAGTACTTAAGTATCTTCCTTGAATTGAAAATATCAATCTCTCCAATTCAGGTCGAATTAATTTACATGCCAACATGTTTTCTAGCTTATAGAGAAATTCCGTAAGTTTAAACTGAAAATTTACGGTCTTGTCGTCATAGATAAAACAAAATAGACATTTTATGCTATAATTAAAACATTTATTAACAATATTCAATATTTATTCCTTTCATTTCTGGAACTCCCTGCAGTCACTTGTGAAACAGAATTGACCAATTTTTTTTTAAATTCAGTTGGGATATCATTCCATTTTCTTTCGATGACGGATTTGAGGTTCTTTGGATTTCTAATTTATTTGCATTTAATTTTTCGATCTAAACGATCCCACTGGTGTTCAATTAGAATAAGATGTTAAAAAATTGTTTTCAATGTTCAAATGTTGGAGTCAAATTATTAAGGTAAATAAAGAATTTGAGAATAAATTAGATCCATTTTTTTAATGATGAAAAATAGTTCTCCTATACAAGTAGCAGCCATACAGCCTCGAAACATCTAGGAACCTCATTCCACGTTTAACTGTTGCCGTTAAGTTTTTTGGTTCAAGCGCTGTAGCTGGTTAGTATCACACATGGGTTCGACATTATTAAGGGGACAAATTTTTTGATTAAGTTTACTTCTTGAATTTTTACGTTTTTAAACTTGTCTTTTACTTTTGATGGCCCCGGGTAACAGAATCGAGCCTCCAACTGCCTGTATGGCAGTTGAAGGTTTAAATCTCCTTATTGAAACTAAGCAAATATTGCGATACGATGGTCTCTTTCATTCATCGCTGTAACCTGAGAAAAAGAGAATAAAGAAAATGTGGCTGCAGATAATCTCTTTATCTTTGTCAGACATCTTATTTATTGAATGAATACGGTTTGCACAAATGTAGTACCAATAAATAGCATAATTACGCAGGTGTAAATTTAGCAGCATCAACCTGTACTTTTGAGTTTTAGAGGGAAAGGGCATTTCCCCTCCAAAATTAGGTTTTCTAAAATTTTTGTTTTCAGATAACAGCAAATATTTCAAACTCTAAAAGTAGGCATTCAAATCAGAACTCGTTAGAACTTTTTTGTTGCTAATATTTAAAAAATTTATAGAAGTTCCTGTTTTCTCTCAAAAAATATTTTTTGTCTCACCAGAAATAAAAACTTTTTTTAATTTTAAAATAGAGTTAAAGAATCTACTTCAGCACTTATTTATCCAAACAGTTTACTTTGAGGTTTCCAGAAGTAATGATAATTTAGTTCATATTTCGTTAAATAATTTTTTTTTAAACGTATAACAATGTGTGAAATGAATATGTTAATTATGCACAAAATAAGCTTATCTCGTTTTATTTTGAAACTTGCATTTGTAGTTAGTTTTCTAGCAATAACACTTTTTCAAAAAAAAATAAATAAATAAAAAATGGAAAAATCTTATTAAACGCTCATTTTGCTTTACTGTTAAGCAAAAGAATATTGCTTCCGTACGGCAACTCATCAACGATGATCCCTATTTTTCTTTTCATTAATTTGAAGTTTAAAAACCTTTGTTCTAAGGTCGAAAGAATCATTTATGATCATTTTTGTTTTCGAAAACTCGCATTAGCACTACAATAACTCAAAATGCGAATGATTAAGCACTTATGATTTTTCCCTAAATATGGGAAAAATCGTAAGTGCTTAAACATACATCGAAGACTGTCTCAATTCTCTTGCTAGTGTTATTGAGAAGCAAATACCAACGCCAGGCACAACAACGTCTGGTAGATCTTTATTTTTTAATTCATTAGTTTGGATACTCCTTATTAGACAAAAGACTAACGCAAGACTATGTACAACACCTACCACAGGTTCCTCAAGACTGGATCTATCGAAAGAGAGAATTGACGAGCTTCTCCTTTATCAGAAATTAGGCAATTACTATCATTACTTTGTGATCAACATATTAGCTGTTTTAGATTAAATTGAATCACCCTGTAGTTTTTGTTAGGAATAGGAATGTGATTACTTATGACTCACACTCTAGATGTAAACCTGGATCCGAATTGTCATACTCTTTTTGTTAAAAGCTTTCAACTTTTTCGAGATTTCTGGGGAATTAAAAAACGTTAGTTCTCTCTGTATTTCCAGGAAACAAAGACTATATGGTTGGTTAAAAAGAAAATTGGCAGATATACTGAAGAAATGGCAAAGTGCACTTTAGCACTTCTCAATTATCGGAAAAAAGAAGGCTAAAGGATCATTAAGCCATTTTTCTTTTTATATCTATGATATGTTGTTAACTTTAAGTCGATGTGTATAATGAAAAATTACAAGTTAAAATGAAAATAACATAGGGTTTATTTGGAATTCTTTTAGCTATTTGTACAGGCTTTTAATTGTGATAAAATCCACATAATAATAAATTACAAGACGCGTATAACACCGACATAACAACAGCATCTGAAAAACGATGTACAGTTAATCGGAAATGTATAAAAATTTGACCTAAAAGTTTTAAACTATCTATAGTTCATCTTTGTCTTTTGCAGGGGTTTCTTTATGTTCTTCTTCAACTTCATCTTCTGTATCTTGAACAGTAACTGGTTTAGGTGTTTTAGCATTCTCAGGTATATCAATATCCTCATCTTCAGATTTCACCTAAGAGCATATTTAACATGCTATTAAAATTTATGCTTAATGATGCAAAGCCTACAGAAAAATATTGTAACTTCATATTTGAGTAAAATGCATCTGAAGTTACTTACTTCCTCTGAAGTTTCTTCTTCTGCATCATCTGGAAGTTCAACTTTTGCATCCATATCAACTCCCATACTAAGCCTTAACATGCGTTCAATGCGTTTAGCAAAGTCAAGAGAGTCTTTAACAGTGTAGCCAGATCGAATTGCAGCAGTCTCAAACATAACTCTAACTAAATCTTTAGCAGTACTATCTTCTGGATCAGCTTTTACTTTAGCATTTAATTCCTTAATTAATGGGTGATATGGATTAACCTCCAGAGTCTTCTTTTGTGAAGAATAAAAGCTAAAAGAAAATAAGTGTAAGATTTAAATTTTTTATATTTGCTTAAATATAAAAACAAAGACACTTTTTTAAAGACCAAGTATTTGAATGAGTGGTTTTTAGTAAGAAAATCATGCAAATATAATTACTTCTGAGAAGGATCTTTAGCTTTAGCATAAGCTTGAGAACTCATAATCCTTTCCATATTAGCTGACCAACCATAAGAACTTGCAACTAAAGCCAAAGGAGACTCAGTCAAACGTTGGGAAATAGTAGCCTTTTCAATTAAATCTTTCAAACCAGTTTCTTTCATCCATTTCATAAGTGGTTCATAATCTTTCTCTAATAATTCTAACTTAGCCTTTTGTTTTGCTTCATCTTCATCACCAAACTTAAGTCCTTCTTTTGCTACATTTTGGAACTTCTTCCCCTCAAACTCAGGTAAACTTTGAATGCAATATTCATCTACCGGTTCAATCAAGTAGAGTACTTCATATCCTGAAGAAAGCATTAACACTGGTTAAAATATCACTATTTAAAAAGTAATAATAGAGCAACAAGCACATAAGCTTAATTTTTGTTTGTAAACACTATGATTTCTATCAATAAATCTAAAAGAAATCTCAAACATTTTACAAAATTCTTTTGCTGCTTTTATAGCATGATTATCCATAGTAATTTGGAAAGCATGTGAAAGGGCACAGCAATATTTAATTTGAGAATGTTTAGGGAAAAATCTTATGAAACTATAATTAAACTTTAAAGAGCATCATTAATTAAATGTCTATATAAAATGATCTTTACTTAAAAAATATTAAGAAAACTTCAATAAACCTGAGATGAACTATGCATTGCTGTTTTTTTTTATTATTTTTTTTTTGATAACATTTTTGAGTACAGACTTGTTTATGATAAATTTATATTATTAATTACTTGGTTATATAACTTACATCCAAAAACCCAATCAAATGATGTATACCAATTAGAAAATTTGAAGTCTATGAAATACCAAAAAAATAACATTTGGATAAACTTAATATTTAATATAGAGAATTAGTTGACATGAATCTCACCTTTACTTAACAGCCTCTCAACAAAAGGTGAGTTCTTAACTTCTTCTAGACTAGCTCCAGCCATGAAATAAATGACATCTTGTTTGTCTTTCATCCGTCCCAAATAGTCAGCTAATGAGGTCATTTTTTCAGGATCATTAGAAGAGCGGAATCTTAAAAGTTTTGCTAATCTTGTTCGGTTAGAATGATCTTCCATAACACCAAGTTTAATACTAAAATATAAACATTTTCATCAACTCAAAACAAATTTGTAAGAGAAAGTCATAGACTGAACGATCATTAAAGATTTAATTATATAACTTTATCAAATTCATTCTTTTTACTTTGTACTATATTCTTTCCAGAACTTTTCCATATAGTCTTCATCTGAAATCTTCTTAATCATATCAAGGGTTTTTCTAACTAGCTTTTTCCTAATAACTTTTAACAACTTGTGTTGCTGAAGTTGCTCACGAGACACATTTAAAGGTAGATCATCTGAGTCAACAATACCACGTATGAAAGAAAGGTACTTTGGCACCATGTCTTGAAAATCATCTGTGATAAAAACTCGGCGTACATAGAGCTTAATATTTTCACGTCGTTTACCATAGTCAGAAAAGATGTCTGCTGGTGGAGCTTTGGGGATAAATAATACAGATTTAAATGTTACTTCTCCTTCAGCAATAAAGTGAGTTTTAGCAATTGGATTTTCAGACTCCTAAAAGATAAAATGAAAAATTATTGTCAAATCAGCAGCAAAAAAAAAAAAAAAAAAAAGGAGAACTCGCAATATATACAAAAAACAGTACCTTAGAGATAGCTTTGTAAAATTCATTATAATCATCATCAGGAACATCTTTTGGTGCTCTTAACCAAATTGGTTTTGCCCCATTCATTAATTCCCAATCCCATATAGTTTTCTCAACTTTTTTTGTTTTTGGTTTCTTGTCCTCTTCTTTAGCTTCTTCAACTTTACCATCTTCATCATCTTCTGTCTTAGCCTTAAAAAATAAGTATCATATTTTAAATAAAATGGTATTTGTAAATAACCAACCTTTTTGTAAATATGCATCTATAAAATTTTGCCTACAAAGGTCCAACAAAGTTTAAATTTTTAAAGGAAATTGTTTTGACAAATTTAAACTTTGTAGGACAATTAGGAACATTATGTTGAAACAAACAAAACCTTACATAGCGTCAATGTTTATTAAATAAAAAACTAACTTCATCTTTTTTATCTTCAGTTTTTTTTTCGTCTACAGCTTCTTCAATGGGTTCCTCGACCTCTTCTGTTTTAGAACTCCATAAGTATATATTAAAGTTGATAAACTGAGAATACTTCTTTATTAGATCTTTTAAAGTGTTAGGCTCAAGGAAATCACGAGCCTCTTCTTTTAAGTACAAGCTATATCAAAAAACATTACACTTTATTTTTACATCTAATTCATTTATGAAAACATCTTCGCCATACTGAAATAAAAACTACTCACCTAATTTGAGTACCTCTTTTAAGTGTTGGCCCACGTGGATCTTCAGAAATAGAAAACTCAGCAGAGTCTGACTCCCATATATACTGCTTGTCATCATTATTCTTAGAAGTTACAATTACACGATCAGCAACCAAGAAAGCAGAATAAAAACCAACACCAAATTGGCCAATCAAATCACTAGCTTGGTTTGCAGTGCCTAAGTAAAGGTTTTTAAACTTACTTAATTTAGGATACAAATCATAAGTATAATGACAAAAAAAAAAAAAAAAAAAAAAAAAAGTTCTAGTAATAAATGTATTTTGCTCACCAGCTTCTTGCATCTTCTGGAAGAACTCGCTGGTACCTGATTTAGCAATAGTACCCAGTTGTTTGATGAGATCATCTTTAGTCATTCCAATACCAGTATCAGTAATGTGTAATACATGGTTATCTTTGTCTGCTTTTATTTTAATAGAAAACTCATTTGTTGCACTTAAGACACTCTTATCTGTGAGTGAGAGGAAGCGAATCTTGTCTAATGCATCAGAAGAGTTAGATATCAACTCTCTCAAGAATATCTATAGTGGGAATGTTATACTTTATAGCAAGAAGCAACATTGGTTTTATTAATGTTAAAAATTAAAATATTGTTACTTTTACATCATGCTTTAAATACTTTTAGGTAAGAAACTTAAAAAATTCTTACCTCTTTGTTCTTGTAAAGGGAATTAATAATAAGTTTCATCATTCTGCTAACTTCTGCCTGGAATGCATGTTTTTCAGCAGATTCTCGTAATTGCTTGACTTCAGCAACACTAAGTCCATCAATATTGATAGCTTCCTCCTCACGTTTTACAACTTCGTCATCTGTTTTCGATCCATCACGACTTTTACCAATGTCATCGGTAACTTTTGGCGTTTCAACTTCGTCTTGTGAAGTTTCAGCCTCTTCTGCTTTTGTAAAACCTATAAAAAGTTATGACTATTTTGATGTGTACGGTATGTACTAGAACTTTCTCATTGCAAAAAAAAAAGGCAAAGTCTATATATCTTAGCCAGGCAAAAATATAATACTCACATATGAGAAGTGCAAAAGCAATAAAACCAACTAACAGAAACTTCATTCTCATAAGTTAGTGTTTGCCGATCAGTAGCACAACTTCAACTTGAAACGTTTCGAAAATGTGAACATAAGTATAAAATTTAGAATTTAGTGCTGAAATACATTCTACTGAGCGTGTGTCACTTCTATTGGTTAACTTTATTCCACGTGGTAGACGTGGTAGTATTTGATTTGTTTTCATTTGTGTATTGGTATTTGAAAAATCTGGAAGGCAATCGAGACAACGATGTAAACAATCCTAAAAGCATTTCCATGTTCTGAAACTTTCGGATTTCATATACCAGCATTAATTCTCTACTTATTTCTCTTTAGAAATGTCTTTCTTCAAGGTCTCCTGGTTAAATCGTTCAGCATTGAGCATTGTTTCCATTTTCATATGGTTTGTTTTATTAGAATTTGTGTCGGGAAAAAGTCGCATTGAAACAACATGTCAAACATGTAGAGAGCTAATCAAGAACTTTAATATGGTAGGCTCTTTAACTAAAGATTAGAATGTTTCAATTCTGTTAGCAGTTTTAAAAGTTAAACATGTATCTATACAAATTAAACGCTTTTGACTATTTTTAACAGAAACATCTCTTCTAAGCTTTATTTATTCTTCATCTAAATTATAGTCATAATATATCACAGAGATTATCTACATTAAGTATGCTGAACATACTAAAATGAAAATGAATTAGTTTATATACATTAATGCAATTTTGAATTCTTTACCAACTAAATTTTTTTATGATAGGGAATGGAAAAGACTGCAAAAAACCATTTTGGAGGTGGTGATACTGCTTGGGAAGAGGAAAATTTAGGGAGTTATGCACGAAGGTTCGTTAGATATTTGAAATATAAAACCTTTTAAGGAAGTTATAATCTTATGTTGTTATGCTTTACATTAAATAATTTTTTGAAAGTACTTACTTAAATTTTTTTCTTAAACAATACTGTCTTATAGTTAAGTATTTCTTATACTTTATTATCATTTTGGTAAAAAATCAAAGTCTATCAATATTAAATGCCCTTGACTTTTGTTTCCCCTAATTCTTAATAAATATGACTGTAAATTTTAATTGAAATTAGAAGAATTTTTACTGCCTCAAAAATCTTAAACTTTTGAATGAAGTGCTATAGATTTTTAGGAAAAATATTTTTGCTTAAATTATCTTTAAGTTTCTTCTTAATTACTTATTAATTTAGTTTTGGTATTTTATTCACTTGATCTGAAGGTCTTTTATTTTCTTATTTTATAAGATTTTGAATAATAAAGAACTAGTTTTGTGATTTACCATAAGTAACAAAAAATTACCTGAACATTACACTTTCTAAATGGTTGTTTCCTAAAAAATCTCTAATAGTCTACTAATTTTAATAAGTTACTAGTTGTAATAGTCTATAATTGTCAATTTAGCGAAACAAGATTGTTGGAAATCTTAGAAAACGTTTGTAAGGATGTTGCCAAAGAGGTTTGTTCACTAGAGTTATCAACCTATATTAATAACTTTAATATATTATTAGCATACTGTGGTACAGTAATATTAAAAGCATTGTGTGTATTATCTAAACTTGATATATCTCATTTTAAAATCAACTTTTATAGTCTTCTTGTCATGCCATGGTTGAAGAGCATGAGGAATTGTTAGAGAATTTCTGGTTCAACAAGTATTTTATTTTAAATACTTCTGTATTTTTTCCCTTAAAAAAATTTCAATTATGAAGTAAATAAAAGATAAAACTGATGATAAATACTTTCTTTCAAGACATAAAGAACTATCTGGTTTGGAAAAGTTTCTATGTATAGATACCCTGAAAGGTATTTTAATTCCTTCAATGTTCTAATATTCTCATAAGAAGTCAAATAGTTTTTTTTTTAATCTATATGATTATATAATATTAATTTTAGTGTGTTGTCCTATTGGAAAATATGGAAGAGACTGTAAAGGTAATTTTTTGAAATTTTATATTTAGAACAAACAACTTAAAAAATAAATTTTATTATTAATATGGTTGTTAAAGTTTAACTTAAAAAAGCTATTTTCATATAAAACAATTTCATATAAAACAATTAAAAGTAAAGTAGTTTCATATAAAACAATTTTTTTAAATAGAATGTCCTGGTGGTGCTAACAAACCCTGCAATGGCAGAGGAACATGCAAGGTATAATTGATTTGATATAAAATCATAAATCTCTACTCATACTTGTTTCATTGTTGAAGCTATATTTTTTCAGGTAGCTACATTGTCTTATGCAAAAGTTTAGTTAGAGTTTATTATTAATGTACCAAGTTATTCATTCATTGGTTTGCTTTTTCAAAGAAATTAAATATAGAAAAAGTGGTTCAGAAGTCAGAAGAAAATCTAAAATACTAACTCTTAATCCTTAGTTTTGTTTCTTGTAATTCTATTTTATTAAAAGTAGTTTTGTCTCAGGGTTCAGGAACTCAAGATGGTACTGGTGAATGTGAATGCAACTCAGAATACACTGGAGCTGAATGTGAGAAATGCAAAGACAATTATTATAGAGAAGGCATTGAGTGTATAAGTAAGATAAAGAGCATTAGGTTTATTTTTAAAAGAATCCTGAGGTGAAAACGCATATTGCTCTCTATTTTTATAGAGCTCTTAAATTTGAATTGTCATTTTTTATGCAATCAAGTATTCATGCATGGTGCTCATGATGCAAATTATTTTGGTGCTTTTAAAAGTAAAAAAATAATTACAATACTTTAAAAGTGCCATCAAAAGTTCCTATAAAAAAAAAATTATTTTAATTGAATGTGAACTTAAGCATAAGGTTTTTTAAAATAAAACTAGATGCTTTTTTGTTTATTAGATCAATTCCTTCTCTTCCAACCTTTGTATAATTGATAATTCTCTCTTTTCCTTCCCCTCTCCAGCTGAAGCAACACAGGTTTTAACTAAAAGGTCTATATGTCTTGGAGTTAGGAAAATATTTTTCTAACATTTTCTAACAAAAATCTAAACTCTATTTTTAATGTTTACTGCTTTTGGTTTTAAAGTTAAATTGTGAATTTATATGCAAAAATTTTCTAGAATGTCATAAATCTTGCAACTCTTGCAAAGGAGTTTCAAATAAAGAATGTGAAAAGTGTGGTGATGGTTATATTATGGATGAAGAGAAAGGTTGCATCGGTCTGAATACTTTTCTTTATCTCTGCCTCTATATTTATTTTTACATTTTGTTTATTTTTAGATAGAACTTTTTTTTTTTTTTTTGGTTCTTTTTTTTTTTTTTGCTGTTTTTTTTTTAATAACATTTATAAAAAAAAAAAGATTATTATATTAAAGTAGGTAAAATTTTTCTTAATAGATAAGGATGAATGCGAAGTAAAAGATATTTGTAAGGTTGGGGAGTTTTGTTTCAATACGGAAGGGTCATTCAGATGTCATCGTAAGTCTAACTATTAGAATGTTTAAATATGCTGAATTATTCTTTTTTTTATGTTAGCTGTAAATATTTATAGAGTGTGATCCTGCATGCAAAGATGGCTGTACAGGAACTGGGAGATTATCATGTGCTAACTGCTCAAATGGATGGAAGATAATCGAACAAACTAAAGGTTGTGAAGGTAGAAATATTCATGTTTGAGAATCTTTTATAAATCCTGTTACACTTAAAAAAACTCAATGTACCATTTTAATTTATTTTTTATTTTTAATCTTGTTTTAAGATATCAATGAGTGTGATCAAGAAGCTATTTGTCCTGTTGGTACCTACTGTATAAATAGCCCTGGATCTTATACATGTGAACCATGTCACCAAGCATGTAATAATGGTTGTGTAGCAGGTGGGGCTGAGTCATGTAGAGCTTGTAAAGAAGGTTATAGGTGGTTAGATGATAAGGGATGTGTTGATGTCAATGAATGTGAAGAAAAAAAAGTTACATGCTTATCTGGACAAGTATGTGTAAATAAGGAGGGTCCAGACAGTTGTCAAGGTGATAGTTTATAGAGATGTTTTTTTTAAAAAATATTTTTATGAAGAGTTGTTTTTAAAATAATATTGCTTAAATTTTCTAAAGCTAAAAAAAAAATTTAGGAAAAAAAGTGTGCAAAAAATTTCACACTTTTTAAAGTTTTATCAAAAGTTGAAAACATTTTGATTTTGTTTTACATTTGTTTTCCCTTTTCAAAAATATCAAATCTTTAATGAAACAAATATTGATAAAGAATATTAAATCAGGATAAATTTTTTTCTGTAATTATTTTGTTTGTAATTTCTCAAAGTGACTAAGTATTAAAATTTATTTAACTAAAGTCTGGTAAAAAATCGTAAAATTAAATTTACCTAACAATAAATACAAAACTAGTAAAAAGGCAAAAATCAGAAATTTCAAAATTTATTGTTACCATAGCCTACTTTATTTAAATGGCCGGATATTTTGCATTTAAAAAAAATAATTAGAAGGCCAGTTTTTTCATAAGGCGTTTTTAAAGGAGCAACTGGAGTTTCAAAGAATATGGTTAACAAATGTTGTATTGTGAATTGTCATTCAAATTATGATGATGAAGTATCTACAGTAGTATTTTCGTTTCCAAAAAATGAAGAGTTAAAAAAAAATTGGATTAAATTCGTAAATAGAAAAGATTGGACACCTACTAATTCTTTCGTAATATGCATCAAACATTTTGAAAAAAAATATTGTAAGAAAGGTAATACAGCTATTCACGAAAGTTTAAACGATTGCAGAATTTTTATCAAGTATGTTTTTGTTTAGTAAAGAAAAACTGTAAAATGATATCGACTTAATTTTTTTTATTTATTAAAGAAAAAGTAATTAGCTTTAAAATGAATATGAACATGTCATAAAAATTTTAATATTTAGTTAGAAAAAAGCTATTACAAAAAATCTTATAGGAAAAATAAGAAGCACAAAAGTTTAAACGAATTGCAACATTCGAACAAAAAATGAAAAAAAAAGCAAAATTAATATTTGAAGTGTCCTCCTTTGTTTTTATTGCAAAGATAAACTCGTTTATGCATTAATTCAACTAATTTCATGCACATCACACGAGGTACCTTCAGCCAGTACTCATTCAAAAGTTGATTTAAATGCTGAGTTGATTGAATTTCATGGTATGTCAGTTGATTGTCGATCCAAGACCAAATATTTTCGATTGGGTTGAGATCTGGTGATCTAGGGCACCAGGGCATCACATTGAACTTTTTTTTCAAAAAATATTCTTTGATTGAGTGTGCTGTATGAGCTGAAGCCCCGTCTTGTTGAAAGATGAATTGCTTGCTTCTGCCATACAAGTGTCTGATTGATGGAACTAAACACGTTTCCAATGTGTTCTTGTAGGTGTATTGATTAATTCGGCCTTCATACAGCTCACAGAAGCCTATACCTTTGTGAGAAAAACATCCCCAGATGCCAACCGAACCTCCACTGCCTTGTCGACAATGTTGCAAAAACCTGTCTGAATATTTCTCAGTTGCAAATCTTTTGACATAGATTCTTCCCTTGCGGTTTACAACTTGAAAGTTAGCTTCATCACTCCAAATAACTTTTGCTCACTGTTCTACAGAACAGTCCAGCCTTTCTTTGGACGACACTCGTCTTTTACGTTTATCGGTGATTAAAAGAATAGGCTTTTTAGCAGCTATGTACGTTCCAATACCTTTGTCCGACAATGTTCGTCTCACAAGCTCTCTGCTAACTTTTGGATTATTTTTTGACTCATTGAAGATTTGTGTTAGCTTTTTGTAGCTGAGTCTGGGGTTTTCTCTGCTCATTCTGAATATACCATTTTTGTCACGGTTGCTGAGTTTGGATGGTCTCCCAATACGCGACATTTCGGAGACGTCCTTGGTAAGTTCCCAGGTTTTGATGGTTTTTCTAACGCAATATTCAGAAATGTTAAGTATTTTGCCTATTTGAACGTTTGTGTGATTTTTTGTCCGCGCCATACCAATAACTTGCCATTTGATGTCACTAGAAACTGATATTCGACCCATTTGCACGCAATTGAAATTAGTTTGAAATTCACAATATTTTAAGTTGATTTTTAATGAATTAAAAGCTACCTGATGATGTTGTGATGAATTTTTTGATTGAAAAACTACTTAATTATTTGCTAATTAATTGATAAATTTGCTGCGAAAAAAAATTTCGCAGCGGATTTATCAATTAATTAGCAAATAATTGATCCTAAATAAAATCGTTTAAACTTTTGTGAAACCTCTTAATTTGTATCACCTACCTTTTAATGAAATTTCTGAGTAAACGGTAATGAGTCAAAACCTACTTTTTTTTATTCTATTAACAAATAACCTATTTACCAAATTGGAAAAATAATTATTTTGATATCTATTTCCGCTAGATTTTTATTCAAGAAAAACCGAAGATTAGATTTAAAAATTCTGCAATCGTTTAAACTTTCGTGAATAGCTGTATGAATCAACGTTTTCGATTAATAAAAAAACTAAAGCCTATTCCAACTATTTTGGATTGCACAAATTTGCCTGAAGAAGGTCCATCACAACTTATAAAATCTTCTAATTCGTTAAGAAAGTCACCAACTAAAAGAATATTTCAGCCAGATCAATATGGACAGTTTTTATTGAGTGATTTGATTAATAACTTTGATAATATTACTGAAAGTCTTGCCCCAGATGGTTTTTCATTTTCAAAGTATGATGATCATGTAATTTTTTATAAATTGAGTCATAGTACTTTGTCTATTCCTGAAGTTACAGAGTGCATTCGCATAAACAATGAGAGGCATGTTAAATTATTTTACAAAGGTTCACCCCTGCCATTGCCTCAGTGGTTTCGTCATGAAAGAGATTGTTGTTTATCTTGTAAAAGTATGATTTATAATTTTCCTACCTACATTAAATCACAAGCTGAATAATTTTCATCTACATTGGCTGAATTACAGCAAATTTATATATAAAGAAACCTATTTTTTCAGCCAATATTATAAAGTATTCACTAATGTTACGATATACTTCTACACAGTCATATCAACTTTTGCGTGAAGAATTGCCTTTACCATCAATATCTTTACTTAAAAAAATAACTAGTGGAAATATTGATGCTCTAAGTTGTGCAAAACATTTAAAATTAGAAGGGAAGATATCTCAAGGAAAGACATTTGCTTGATTTTTGATGAAATGTACTTGCAAAAATGTCAAGAGTATTTTGGTGGAGAGATGATTGGTAGTGATGAGTCTGGAGAATTGTATAATGGAATAGTTTATTTTATGATAGCTGGCCTGAAACAAAACATTCCATATGTAATTAAATCATCACCTAAAAAAATAATCAATGCTGAATGGTTAAAAGAAGAAATTTTTGAATGTCTTTGTATTCTTACTGAATGTGAATTTAATGTTAGAGTTATTGTGTGTGACAACCATTCCTCTAATGTTTCTTGTTTTAAAAAAATCCTTTGTGCATCAAATCAACAAGCTGAAGATTTGTTTTTTATTCACCTTTGTTTCGATGTTGTACATCTTATTAAAAATATCAGAAATAATTTGTTAAATTGTAAAAGATTTTTATTTCCAGATTTTAAGTTTGATGGATTTAAAGATCCTATAATTGTATGTGGTGGAGAAATAAAATGGAGCATCTTCCACATTATTTATGAAAAAGACCTTGCTCTTGATGCTGGTTTGCGTAAAGCACCAAAAATAACAATGAAAGTATTACATCCAGGCAATTTTAAACAAAACTTTTCTTTAGTACTTGCAATTTTTGATGAAACTATTTCTGCAGCAATTCACTCATATTTCCCTGATCTTAAATGTAGTGCAGATTTTTTGACATTATTTTACAAGTGGTGGGTTTATCAAATTCAAAAAGTCAGTATTCAGTGTGTAATATTTTAGGTAATGCAGTTGTTTCTGGAGATAAAAAACCTGAATTTCTTAGGGAAATGGCACACTGGATTGAAGCTTGGCAATTGCAAAAGGTACCAAACTGTGAGAAGTTTACTTTAAGTGCTCAAACAGCTGCAGCATTGATAAGAACACTTAATTGTCATGCCTTATTGATTGAGGACTTACTTAATGACGGATATAACTTTGTTTTAACTGGGAGGTTTCAAAGTGACCCATTAGAAAGGAGATTTGGACAATATAGACAAATGAGTGGTGGAAGATTTTTGGTTGGTTTAAAAAATGTCACTATTTCTGAAAAAATATTAAAAATCAAAAGTATAGATAAAGAAAGTATTAACTTTGATGATAGTTTGAAAGTACCACTCGAGTCAGAAAATAATTTAACAGATTTGAAAAACTTTCTTCTTGATATCGATACAACTCAGTGTACTCCAGAAATCATGAATCTAGCACCAGAAAGTAGAGAAGTAGGTGCTCATATTGCTGGATATATAGCAAAGAAACTAAAAAAACGCTTTGGTACATGTTGCCAAGAATTTTTATGTTGTGCTAATATTGATGAAAGCAATCCTGATCATACTTATTTAACAATTATTTCTAGGGGCGGTCTCACTATTCCTTCACCATCACTTTTGGATTATGTTTGCACATCGTTTGCTATGATTAACTACTCTTATAACAAAATAAAGAAATTTAATTTACATGCATGACAAGCTTTAGAATATTTGTTAAATCACTTTTGTGACTCTTTTCAGACTTTTTCTTGTCCCATGCATAAGAAAACTGAGATAAAACTTGCTGGAAGAATTGTTATCAACAGTTTTCTTAATAATAAAAGAATTATCTCTACCAGCGAAGTAGCTGTTGATCATGTAAAATCTTTTAAAAAGAGAAAAATTGTAAAAACTCAATAAATTATATATATTACAATTATTATTTATTTTGATGAAAAAAGAAAAAGATTTAAAGATTTTATATAAATATTCTTGTTTTTTAAATTGTGTCTGTTTACTTAAATTCTAAGTTTTAAAATAAAGGCTTGTTTTGATATCTTTTTATTTATTTATTTCTTATATAATATTCGTTTAGTATCTTAATTTATGAATAATAACTACTTTTGTCGACTTTTTAAATTTAGAAAGTAAAATACATTTTCAAATATTCAAAAAGTCTTAAGTTTTCGAAACATTAGGATTTTGAAAACTGGCCTTCTATTTTTTTTTTCAAAATGCAAAATATCCGGCCGTATAAATAAAGTAGGCCATGATGTTACTCATAAAAAAAAAGACTTATAAAACTTAGTTGGACTCTTTGTTTGAAAAAAAAATTCTCGTTTTCAGTAAATTAAAAATCGAGAGTTTCTTTACTTAACTATTTGTTTAGCTTGCCATTCTTCATGTTTTGAGTGTTCTTCAACTAGCAAAGATGGTTGTTTGATCTGTAAAATTGGTTTTACATTTACTAACGGGCAGTGCAATGGTTTGTTCTCGCTTAATTTGCTGTTATTTAACCAATCTTATCACTAAATCTTTTTCTGCTAACTTAATGTAATGTAAATATAATAAAATTTCTTAGTGCATTTTCTTTTTTAACATAGATATCAACGAATGCACAGATAATCCGTGCAACTCCAAAACCGAAACGTGCATCAACAATGTAGGTTCTTACAAATGCAAATGTAAATCCGGTTTTGCTCGCTCAAAAAATGGTCTTTGCTTTGAAAAGAAAAAAGGTAAAACAGAAATGGAAATGGAAGATTCTCTTATAGAAAAGGATTTGCTAGAAGGGAATTATTTGACTGAAAAGCAAATGAAACTAGGCTCTCTGATTTATGGTTTATTTTTCATATGCTTAGTTATATTATTTAAATTTCGTAAGTATTATGTTTTGACTGGTTTCGTTTTAATCTACGCTCTGATAATAGCATGGACTAACAGTATGGCTATAGGTGGAACAACCAAGGTAGATAAAATCGACTGAAAGAAATAAAATTCTAATTAAAAACATTTGCTCAAAGTAAAAGATATAAAAACAGGATAACAGGATAATATAAATAAAATTTAAATCCTGATTTTTATAACCTGGTTTCGTGGCACATAGATTCGTGTATTTGTGTTCTTTCACCTTTGTTACAAGCTTGTCGTGATATCTAATTGTCTTAGAAATAAATTATTGGCTATCATTTGTGTCACTTCGTTTTGTTTTTGGAATCGTCTCGTTTTTACATTACTTGTCTTTAACATGCTAAAGTATCTCCTGTCTTATTTAGGGAAAGATATAAAAAGTGAAGAAAAGCCTGAAGTTTCAACGCCAGCGGATGGCAAACCTGAATTGTAGACATCCAATACTTCATAGGTCCCAATAGAAATATTTTCCAACAATAGATATATTTTCCAATTCATCCATTTATACGTATTTTTCTAAGAAATGATATTTTCGTGAAAGCTTGTAGCTTAGGTGTATTCATAAGTTTACCATCTCATTTTTTTTTTTTAACTTATTACAAATTCTTACGCGTTGATCTAGATTTTTGATCATTCCTAGCATGCGTCTTTTAAAATTTTTGTTAAATTTTATCTTGAGTATAGATTCGGCTTTCAATATTGAATACAAAAGTAGGGGGTGGGAGACATAGAGAACAGAACTGAGACAGTAAAGTTATGTATTGTAGGAACCTTTCTGTATATTTATGTAAGAATGCTTTAAATTTATGTAATACTATGTATGTCTTAATACTGTATGTCGAAATATTATGTATGTCTTCGCATGATTTATTCTAGTATAATTTTTCTTATTTATTTGTGAAAGAAGAGAAATATGTGACAACATTTTAGTTTTTCGTCGCAAATAAAAGAGTTTTAATTCTCGTTAAATAAAACTTTCCACTTCCACTATTCACCAATACTAAGAGAACACATATATAAAAAGATAATGGTACCAACAGCATTTTGATTTCAACGCAAAGAAAAATTGTTATAAAATTGTTTTTTTAAAAATGTGGCAAAAACATCTATTCTATTCAAGCCAGATATATATTGACTCAGTAATCCAACAAAAAAAGTTATAGAAAGAAAAAATGTATTAGTTTCAACTCCAAAACTAATGGAACTTTTAAAAGTATACACTCTAAAAAAAAATCCGTTGTATACAACGAATTGGGTGACAGATCAATCCGTCGCTATTGCCCAACGGCCTTTCCGTTAAGTTAACGGACTAAAGTTTTAACGGATTGAAGTCCGTTGATATTTTTCCGAAAAAACAACCTTTTAAATAAAGGAGTTACTACGTTAGTGCATCAAATTATCCGCTGTTTTTATTCAGCTAAAATAACGTTATTGTAGGGAATAATCAGTTAAAATTATAATTAAAGTTTATAAAATTATAAATCACTCCATTGTAATTAAAGATGAATTAAGCCACATAACACCTGATGACTAAAAAATGAGATAACTTTAAAATTTTTATTATAGCCATAGTTACATAGTTATCAAATTTAATTTAAAATAAATTTATAAACAATGATATGATATTTAAAAATATATATTTATTGGTTTTCAATAACATCATTAAAAGCAATTCGACCTAGACGAACTGAAGTCATTGAGACAACGTTTTGCCACTTCCGGATCCATTTTGTTAAGACAATTCACGATACGCCGTTTGAGTTGAGGAATGCTTGTTGCTTGCCAATTATCCTCGCAGACTAAGCGTTTCAACTGACACCAAAAGTCCTCAATTGGTCGAGCTTCTGGTACATTGGGTGGATTTTTTACCTTTGGCAGGTATTTGATGTTATTGGCATCGAGAAAAGAAACCACTTCCTTTGCATAGTGCGAGCTAGCTAGATCTGGCCAGAACAAGTGCTCTTCATTTTTATAATGTTCATCAATGAAGGGTATTAACCGCTTGCGGAGACATCCGATGTATGCTTGTTTGTTGATTGCCTGGCCACTTTCAAAAAACATTGGTTTTGAAGTCCATTTGGGCGATATAATCAAAGAGACTAGCACCTTTTCCTCGTACTTCTTCTTTCTTTTGAATTTGACGCCGCTAGTTGTAGATGACACGTCGCTAGAATAGAAGCTATCGTTGCCAGCCAATGTTGTATTTGCATATGTGAAATATGATTCGTCATTCAAGACAAAATCAAAATTCCTAAAATTGCGAAACAAATGTCAACACAAAGGTTTGATTCGAGCTAGTTGGCTTTCGCTTCGATGTGGAATCTTTTTCTTCTTGTAATATCTAAATTCGTCTTTTTTTTAAGAACTTTAGGTATATACGATTGGTCACAATCGAATCTTCGAGCTACTTGACGTTGTGAAACACCGTGATGATGATCATATGCCTTTTTCAATTGGCCTAAGTGCTTTTTGTCCATTTTTTTGGCATTTGGACTGCTTCCTTTTTTTGTTGATAGCCTAAATTGAACCCGTCATTTCGAAAAGGGCACAAGTAACACTTTTTTCGAATTTCACTTTTTTGAGCCATTTTATTTATTGAAGTGTTTTACATATTTCATTTGAAAAAGGAACATTGCCGTATACCACAAGTCAACTTTTAAGGCAAATGAAAATTAAAGTCTGTTTGAAAATAGCACCAGTCCTGGGACTTATGCCGCTTTCACGTGAAACGAAGCGCAACTATCAAATGTAACATCACTTTATCAGTTCCAAAAATGGAGAGTCGCGAGCTTGCCGAAAATGCTTATAAATCTAGAAAAAGTGTCTGGTATAACAAACAGTGAAAAATATAAACATACTAAAATAAAAAAAGCTAAAATTGCTGGAGAAGCTCATAAAAACCACAAAGGGAATGATGTGGCACCAAGACATACAGGAGCTTCTTGCAGGTTAGTTTTCCTATCTTGTTACTTTGTTTATTTTCTCATGATTTTTTACCACCAATAATTAGCAGTTAATGTTTACCTTAAGGTAATAGTATAGTTCTTATATAATTACCTCAAGATAATGTTTATTGTTTTCTTTGTTTATAGATGCAATTCAAAATGTATGGAGCTTATATCTGAAGATGCTATAAAAAGTACTATACAGTTTGTTAACAAATTTGATAGCAAAAACGCTCTAGACACATATTTGCAATCATTAATTGAAAAGAAGGATATACAGAGAAAACGTCCTAGATCTGAAGAACCTAAGAAAAAAGAATTTACCTTTATTTATCACATTAAGATAAATGGTGTTAGAAAAAAAGTGTGCAAGAAAGCTTTTTGCAGTATGCATGGAATTTCTATGAAACAAGTTAGACGTTTATGTGTTTTATTAAAAAGAAATAAGCAGCCCATAGATCACAGAGGTAAATCTGAGGGATCACGAGGCAATACATTGCCTGATGGTACATTAAAATACAAGAGTATATTGAGTCATTTCCTGTTAAACATGTGCACTACTATAATAAAGATGCATCATCTTATTATTTAAACTCAATGTGAAAATTCTTATTGTGAAGGAGTTGCTAACAAAGGTCCCAATGAAGTATGTACTTATGTACTGGATTATATTAAAAAATATATTGGCAATGATGCCAAAGAACTGCACCTATTTTCAGATGGTTGTGCTGGCCAAAATCGGAATCATGCCATGGTCCGGGTTCTTTTATCACTGATAGCTGAACTAGGTAGCAATATAAATGAGATCCAATATTACATACCCAAACGAGGTCACTCATTCCTGCCAAATGATAGAATGTTTGGGACAGCGAAAAGACATATTCGAAAAAAGGACAGGATTTACACACCAACTGAGTATGAAAATCTTATAGCTGGGGCTAATGAAAACTTTGAAATAAGAAGGCCTAAAACTGAAGATATTATTGACATAAAAAAATGGTGGCCAAACCATTATAAGAAACTAGTGCTATCTGTGGATTCCTATGGCAAAGGAATACCCAAGGACAAAAAAGTAACTTTTGGTATTTCTAAAGTGTCACATTTTACTTTCTCTAAAACCACACCTGGTCTAGTGACAACACGTGAATCCATAGATTGGTTAGTCAGTCATGATTTCCAGCTCTTACAAAGGATGGGTACCAAGCCATCCTTACCATCAAGTAATACTCCTGCATATGCTGGGAAAGTGCCAATCAATGAAAAAAAAATATCAGATTTGATAAAAATAGAAAAATATATTCCATATTCAATAGTAGAGTATCAAAACTTCTATACAGAAGTTTTTGCATGGCCAACAACTTTAACAAACAATGAATATCAAGAAATAAAAGATGTTTAGCTAAAGATTTTTCTGAAAGTCATTGGATTTGTATGTAAAAAAAGAATTCATTTTGAAAAAGGCATTAGTCCAGAAGTTTAAGTTAAAAAAATCTGTATGATTTTTTTTTTTTTTTTAATAAATAAAGTTCACAAAAACTCTGTATGTTTTTTATTTATCTACTCCTATATTTAGTTTTATAAGCACCGTAGACTTTTTTGATAAGAAACATATTTTTGTTGATCCTGAAAAGTTTTAATTAACAGACTTTTGTCCTTTTCAAAATGACGAGTTCAATTATTGTCTACACATTCTAGAGCACGATACATGGTCGCTTTCGATGCTCCTTCATCTAGAAAGTGTTTTACTGAGAACATTTTTTGGCTTTTCCAGATGCGAATTTCTATATTTGCAAATGCATTTTCTTAGGTCTTCTTGCAAACTTGTTTTATACCGAGCCATTTTAATTAATATTCTAAAACTATAATATAATTTTAATAGAGTATTAAATTCCCTATAAATATACTAATGATTATGAATAGCATACATAAATTGATTTAAATTTTGTCTCATTTTTTAGTCATCAGGTGTTACTATTGTAATTTGATAATAAAATAATCCTTACAACTTAATATATGGATTATTTCATTATGATATTCTTAATACACATTGGTTCTAACCATTATAAATGTAATAATTACCACCCATCTGATACAAGCAGAACTAATTATACAAACTAACATGGTTGAGCAGAACTAATTATACAAACTAACATGGTTAGCAAGCTTCAAAAACTCTTTAACTAGACATTGAAAACTAATCAAATATTTATAATAATGTTAATCAGTACACAAACTTTTAACTACAATCAAAAAATTTTTAAAGTTTATTTTTAATTGTCATTATATTTGAGGTTATAAAACATCTGTATGAAACACAAGCACACACCCATATACACAATAGATGTTTAAACTAAACCAACTGTTAACAAACTAGGTTTTAGGTTTTAATGCTGCTGTTTTTAGTACATGTTTCACACTTCAATTCCAGCAACGTGTTGTCAATTCCTAAAGGTAAATATAACATAAAATACAATAAAGAAAATATGGAACCTAAATGATATAAATAGTATGAAATGAAAATAAAATCTTACTAATTACCTTTAAGAAATATTATTGCTAATTCTTTATTTATAAATTGATAATAGAAATTTTTTTATTTATTTCTGATACTATCTTCTAAAGATAAAGTTCAATGCAACAACTAAATATCTTTAATAAAAATGTGTAGCAAAAGATAATCTTATCTGATAACTGAAAGGTTCTATAATTTCCATATACTTCAAAACCTGTAAGGAACAAAATAAAAAAAGGTCTCTAACTTAAATAACAATAAATCAAAACAAGAATAAATAAGCACACCAAAAGAAATGAAAATAACAATATCAGAATTATAATTTGATACCACATGCCTTGAGTCTAAAGTAGTAAATTCTAAACGAATATAAACAAGGCATACATAAACTTAGTTGTACCTAATGCAAATCAAAATCTAACATTTTTAATTTTACAACTAATTTAAACTTACAGTGTAATATTGAATGCTACGTGTCTAAAGTAGCTAATTGTAAGAATATAAACAAGCCATATAAAGATAATTGTGTAACTAAACATTTAGTTTATAGGAAAACTGTGTAACTATAAAAAAACTGGCACATTAAACTTATTGCAATAAACCTTTTATCTATGATGTGTATGTGATTTAAAGATTCTGTAAACAAAAAATATTGTTAACAACTCATTTTTTACAATATTTGTCTGATGTAACTGACAAATTTATTTTTTTAAAAATACAATAACAAGGAACAGATAACTGTAATACTTGAACATGATTAAACCATTGTAAGCTGATGTCTGTGTAAGTCCTTAACTTGCTTAAACTACATATTAAAGCTAAAAACATACAAGATAATAATACAATTATTAAAAATGATAACACATCTATATATATTTTTTATCGTTACATGATTATAGAAAAAACATATCAAATCTTTATTATTTTTTATGTAAAGTACTTCAATATGCTGACAAATAAAACTTTAACAAACAAAATTTAAAAAAATAATTTATCAAAAGAATATCTTTTTATTTTTTATTTTTAAAAATTAATATTCGCACACACATATATACATTAGGGTGGTTCAAAAATAGGTCATGTCAAAAATTTGAAAAGAGCCCTAGCTTATGATCTGCCTTGACCCCAAAATAGTACTTAAAATTTTTTACAAAAATTTTTTTGATCATTGGAAAGGTTCCCACAGAGGGCAAAAGGGTCAATTTTTGCCCCATTTTAAGGAAAACTTTACCCTGCTTGTGGGACCCTTAAACTTCAACCATTAAAAAAAAAAACTATTCAATAACTGGTAATGAGTTATACAACTTATGTTTTAGAGGCTCTTTTCAAAAATAAACATTCAAAGAATTTTTATTGGGTATTTTCAAAATATCTTACATTTTAATTTTTTTGTATAATTTAATATTTGAAAACATAACTTTTTTTGCTGAACAATTTTTGTTTCGAATAAAGAATAAAAAAGATTTTAAATAAAATAAAAAATAAATATTTCATTTTCAAAATTAAAATATAATCTTATTATTTCATCTAACATACTTATATTTAATTTTAGACTAACATAAAATATTAATAATTTACATGATGCCACCCGAAAAGAAAATTGAAAGAGTTGATGATACTTTTTTAGTGGGAAAAATAAATTGTACTATTCCTAACAACAAATTTGCTACTACACAAGAAATTCTTCAATACTACAACTTTCTGAGAAAATCTAAACTGAGTTTTATTGTAGGATGTCCAAACAAAAGTGGATCATTCACACCAAATTGTCCTACCAGTCAGTTACATTGCTGCATAATATCTAAACTTGTAGTTCCATGGACACGTGGTGGATTTGAAGTAATTACAACTCAGAAGCTAAGGTAATGATAGATCAAACTGTATAACCTTATCAAAATACTAAAATATATTTTTAAGCTTTTATAAGCATTTAATAATAATAACTTCATTTTATAGGATCAAGGTCACAAAAATGGTGCAAGACTGGATGAAGCTGAAAAGCCTAAGCAAAAGAAACAACGCTGCTGAAGTTAGATTGATAAGAGATTTCAATTGGATAAGAGATTTCAATATTCATTATAAAGAAAGTATAAATCTAAATGTAGTTATAATAAATTAAACAATGTATCAGATACTGATTCTGAAAATTCATTAAGTTCTTTTAATACCAATAAAAGCAATTCAAGTGATAGTGAATTTGAAATTGAGTCATATATTGATCCTACAAATTCTGTCAACCTACCAAAGGATATCTTGCACTGTACTGCTCGCACAGCAGTTGGAGAGGGTTTAACTCCACATCAACATACAGCAATTCTTAGCAGTATTATTGTCAATTCTGGAGGAAGCATGTCTGAGTTTGTATTCTCTAAATCTTCATCATACAGAGCAGCAGAGAATGCTGTGGTAATGGATGCAAATTAAATCAGAGACCATATAAAAAGCATTTCTAAATCTTCAAATTCTCTGATAACAATTCATTTTGATGGAAAAATTGTGAAAGAACTTACTGAAGAAAAACAGTTTTCAAAAGATAGGTTAGCTGTTCTTGCAAGGATTAAAGGACAAACCGAGTTACTTGGAATTCCAGTAATCGACTCAGGTTCTGGAGAACACCAAAAAGAAGCTATAGAAGAACTTATTTCTAACTTTGGATTAGAGGATAAAGTTCAGTGTCTTTGCTTTGATACCACTAGCGCCAACACAGGTAAAGCAAAAGGAGCTTGTAGCAAAATCATTGTGCACTTACAGTGCCCTATGTTATTAACTGCATGTCGACAACATATTTTTGAGCGTCATGTTATCCATTTTTGGGAGCTTTATCCAATTAGTCATACTTCAGGACCAGAAAATAAATTATTTAAACTTCTTAAGAACCATTGGAATGATCTAGATACTGAAAATCAAGATTTAAAAAGATTATCAACTCCTGTTGATTCCTGGATTAATGAACAAAGGCTGAGTGCTATTCAATTTTGCAGATATATAATTAGCACTAAAGTTTTTAAGAAGGTGAGTAATAATAGCTTTATAAATTAATTTAAAATCTAGTTATCTCTTCTTATTTCCAAAAAATAGTATAGTAAAGTAGTACTTCACATATACCGTAAAATGAGGTGACTTTGGCCTGGTAGGTGACTTTGGCTAATTTATAAAAAAAAAGTTTCAACTTTTAAAAACTACTTTGTACTTTTGCGGCTTCTTCCAAATTTAAGTTTATCTCAAAAGTAAAGTTATTCTGTTTATTTATTACTTATATTAATTGCAGTTTGCAGAATTATTAACATATTTTTTTGTTTTTTTTTTGTAAAGGAATGTTTATTAGGCAATTTGCAGGAAATATGTCTGGTATTGAATGGGTAAAATTATTCCTTAAGAGAAATAAACAATTAAGTGTTAGATTTGCAAGTAACATTAAAAGAAAGAGGGTTGAAGTAGGTATTCTTACTATTAATAACTTTTTTGATAATATTACTCCTGAACTGGCAGGGGTTCCTCCATCAAACATTTGGAATTACGATGAAACTAATTTAACCGATGACCCTGGTAATAAACTAGTAATAACAAAGCGAGGATCAAAATATCCTGAGAGGATAATAAATTCAACAAAGTCTGCTACATCTTTGATGTATTGTGGTAATGCAGAAGGGCATATCCTTTCTCCATATATTGTATATAAAGCAGATTCGATGTGGACAACTTGGACAGAAAATGGACCAAAAGGAGCACGTTATAACCGCTCAAAGAGTGGATGGTTTGACTCCAGTTGTTTTACAGATTGGTTTGAATCTTTATTGTTACCTAAACTAAAAAAAACTCCTGGAAAACATGTTATATTTGGAGACAATTTGTCATCTCATATAAATACATATGTACTGTCTTTGTGTGAAGAAAACAACATTAAGTTTATTGCACTTCCTCCCAATTCCACGCATTTAATGCAGCCATTGGATGTTGCATATTTTCGACCAATGAAAGCTCAGTGGAGAAAAATATTAACAACTTGGAAGGAAAGTGGCAAAGGACGTAAAGCTCCTTCCCTTCCAAAAGACCAGTTTCCAGCATTGCTTAAATGTCTCATGAAAAAAATTGAAGAATCTGGTTGTGAAAGTATGAAGGCAGGCTTCAGAAAAACTGGATTATACCCACTTGATCGAAAACAGGTACTAGATAGACTTCCTAAACGAATATTTACAAATGAAGATGTCACTGTAGAAATAGGTTCTCTTGTCAGCGATTCTTTCATACAACATTTAGTTGACGCTAGAGGTGATGATCATATACCCTTTAATAAAAAGTGACATAAAGTCTCTGTGTTCCCAGGAAAAAGTGTATCATCAATTGATGTAGTTAATATGCAAGCAGCTATAAATACAAATAAGAAAAAGACAAAAATGACTTTTGCAAAAAAAACAAAGGTATCCACTCTTGAACAGCAAATAATTACAGATAACTTATTAAATAACTCTAGCACTTATAGTTTGATGATTGATGCATAGTTTTTTGAGTTTTAAATATTATCAAGATTTCTGTGTGATTTATATCTTAAATAAATGTTTAAGTTAGCTTCAAGCTTTTGTTTTTAATATTTTTTTGCCTTAAAAACATATCACCTTATATCCATGTATCTGTGAATATGTAAAATATGAAACGAATAATCAATAATTATAATTTGCTTTTAGGTGGCCAAAGTCACCACCACTATAGGGTGACTTTGACTCACCGTAAAAATTGAAAAAATAGGGTAAAAGGTATAAAATTTTTGTTTTTTATTTTAATTATTTATTTCTTTGACATCTTGCACACCTAATGCAAATTATATCAACATATTAATCATTTATAATTAAATTTTGAAAAAAAAAAAGATTTTAAATTTGGCCAAAGTCACCTCAATTTACGGTAATTTTCCAGTTTTACAAATTTGTAGTAAGTAATTTAAGTTATTATAACTTAGGAAAAAAAATTTGCTTAGGATGGAAAGTTTCGTAAAGATTATCAAGAATTGGCTGAACTTACATTAATGGTACTGTCACACACTGACAGGTTTAAACTTCACAATCCTGGAGCTGTTCATCATGCCAGATTCATGGGTAAAAGTTTATTTTACCTAAAACTGTTTCTACTTATGGAAAAAATCCCTGAAATCAATGAAGAGAGCAAGGATGAAATCTCTGAAATGACAAATTTTCTTTCCATTTTTTACACTGAATGGTTTCTTAGAGCGGAGCTTGTTTAGCTTGTTCAGCAATCTTTGTTTTGTATTGGTAAAGTTTTTTTTTTTTATTGTATTCAAACAAATACTTATTTTTTTTAAAAAAACATTTTATGTTTTGATGATTTTTAATGTTTTATCATTCTTCTGAAAGTTACTTAAAAAAATATTTATGAAAAGAGCCCCTTAAACTTAAGTTGTATAACTCATTACCATGTTAAGGGTCCCACAAGCGGGGACCCTTAAATTTTAACCAATTTTTAAAAAAAAATTATCCAATAACATGGTAATGAGTTAAAGTTTTTCTTAAAACTGGGCAAAAATTGACCCTTTTGCCCTTTGTGGGGACCTTTCCGATGATCAAAAAAATTTTTGTAAAAAATTTTAAGTACTATTTTGGGATCAAGGCCGATCATAAGCTGGGGCTCTTTTCAAGTTTTTGACATGAACTATTTTTGAACCACCCTAATATACATACATACACTTGAACAAAATAAAATGAAACTAATTAGTGGTAGTTGAACTTGCAGCTTGATCTCATCAGGAATTATTGTTAAAGGCTGGGTTTCAAAATGTTTTCTTAACTTTATGAAACTAATAAAAACTCTATTTCATTTATCAAAAGTGCATTTGACTTCTGAACCTCTCGAAGTCAATCCATGAAAATTTCGAAGACGAGAAAAAAGAATATGTAATGATGAAAAAATATAATCTACAGAGGAAGCACTTCATGATTTCTTTCGGAAAACATTTAAAAAAAAATTTTTTTTTCAACGGATTTTATTATTTAATCTGTTGAATTAATGGAATTTCGAAGACTACGTGATTTGTTCACTTTTCTCCGTTAATTTTGTTGTTTTTGGAAACGACCCAGCAAACATTAAGGAGGCGGACCGACAACGGACCACTTATGCCGTGCCGACGTCGGCCGCCCGCTGCATTGCCGCGTAGGCTTGCACATCGTATTTACATCGGTCCGTTAGCGGAAAGCTGCAGGCGGTTCGGCAGCGGACCGATGGCGGCAAATCAACAACTTTTGAACAACGGTCCGTCAGCGGCAAACCGATGATAAAGCGATAGCGGAATAGCATAGGACCAATAAGTTTTGACTTAGATTTGAATGCATTGATATACATATTATTTTTGTATTTTTGTTTGAATAGAACGCACTTATCGTTAGCAAAATTGTGTATATCTTTCAGCGCAATTTTTACTCATAAAAGAATGGTAAATCCTGCCGATGCCTGGAAGGCATATCAAATACCTTTTGACTTTGTGCATAGGTATATAGCCATTAAATACGAATTTATTATACTAAAATTCTCCTTGCACCAAAAAACACTACCCCAACTGTAAGTCATTAGGTCATACGTGGCAACGCTTAAGCTCGGTGAACAAAAAGAATAATCAGAAGTTAAAATAAAAATCATTTTAAGATTGCAATTTACAATTACAATATGAATATTAAAGTCACAATAATTTTTTTTATTTAAAACAGAATATATAAAATATTTGTATCTATAGATTATTGCTTAACTTGCGTTTAGCGAACGTTTAAAATATAAAACATAAAATAAATAGTTAATTTTAAACACATCTTTAAGTTTAGTTTATTCTCATTTCAATCGAAAACTAAATATACTCGGAAAGCCATAATGTGTTGAAAATCGATTTACGTTGCAGTCTGCAGACTTCTAACTTTTACCTGAAAGCAGACAATGATATATAATGAAAATATTGAAACAGTTAAGTTTAGAGCTATTACAACAAAGATAATAAACTTACCTTCTCAGCCCTTAAAAACGTTTTTGTTTAAAATAGTCTGATCATCAGTTATTGAGAAATAACTCCAGATACTAAGTTTATCTACATTGAATAAATATAAATTTGATTTTATTATTTAACCATAATTTAAAACATAAAAACAACAAAAAGATTGCTTAATTATATTGCTACATTATCTTAACTAAGGAAACATCTTTAAAAAAAACTATATAAAAATAAAGTCATATTGCGTGCCTTTTTCTTTAAAAATAAAACTTCATATACAGTAACCTTAAATACTCTACCTGGTATACCAATTCCTACCAATACGCTTGAGGGGCTAATGAACAATAAAAAAAATTGTTATTTCATTAAAAAAATTATCTTTAATTTTAATTTTAAGTTAACAAATAAAATAGTATTTAAAAATGATATACTTATATGCCAGGTTGGAAATCAAACTGTGAAACCCACAGCAACTTAAGGGCAATGGTGAACATTTTGCAAACCATAGACCTAAGACACAAGTGCAGATCTGAAAAAAGAAAGAATCAGAGACAGAACACATCAATAAAAATATAATTTGATGAACTAAAATATAGTTTGCACATTGAGCATAGTGTTCACCATACAAACAAAAACATAGCACGATGTAATATACTATGAAAATACCTTGAAAAAATATAAAGAAAGCCAAATAGTTGATTGAAATAAAATGGTTTAGTAAATAAGTATAAAATTTTTTAAAACAGTAGACAGACTCCAGAACTTATATTTTGGATTTCTTTCAAAAACAACGTTGAAACAAATAACATTAAAATAATAAAATCTATCTTACTTTATTCTCTGGAAACATTTAATATCACGATCAATTTAAATTCTCATTAACAATCTCATATACAAGAGGTTACAGTAAAAGGGAATGAATATGAAAAACATGGAAGCAGTAATATTTATTGCACAAATACTTTACTCCAGTGAGTTTAAAAAATAAAATATTTAAAAATATATTAAATATTTTAAAATAAAGATAACAAATTTGTAAATAAAGATTTATTTTTTTTAAAAATGTTATTCATCTTCTGAACTAAAAAATGCCTCTTTATTTAATGGCATTGGAAAACTTGATGTAGGGATCAGTTTTTTCTTGGCCGTTTTGTCCAAAAGCTCATTATTGAAACTTATATAAATTTACATAAACTGTTTTATTTACAAAAGCTGGTATATATTAAAAAATACATATAATATAAATCGCTGGGTATATTTGGACATAAAAAATAATTTGAAATCAGATGCTGCTGAATTAAAGTTAGGAAATAATTGGATATTTCCACAGGATCGAGATCCAAAACACACTGCTTATGTTGTAAAATCATGGTTGCTCTACAATATTCCAAAACAACTGCATTCTCCTCCCCAATCACCAGACTTTAACCAAATAGAGAATGTGTGGAATTATTTAGACAGACAAGTCAGGAAACATAGAATAACAAATGTTAATATGGTAAAAAATATCTTACTAGAAGAATGGAATAAAATTCTGTCTTCTTATACCGAAAAATTAGTGTCATCAATAAACAGAAGATTAAAAGCTTGTGTAAATGCCAATGGATGCTCAACAAAATACTAAAAAAATTTTTAATTTTTCATATTCTTGTTTTTTTTACAAATTTTGTTTAGTGTAGGAAAACTTTTGTGACATATTATAAATTCAAAAATTAAACTTTTTCAGTTTTACAAATAAATATTTTTATTTAGTTAATTATTTTTTATTTCTTGTACAATATATTTTTATTACTTTGATATAAAATTATTTTTTTGCATTTAAAATGGTTTTTATTAAGTGTTTTCTCTAAATTGTAAGGTGTAAGAAAACTTTTGTGACTAACTGTATATATATATATATATATATATATATATATATATATATATATATATATATATATATATATATATATATATATATATATATATATATATATATATATAAATTAGTCCTTTTAATTTTGAGTCTTATCAATATATATTGAATCTATATCTATACTTTATATCAATATCTAAACTTAATATTATAAAGTATAGCTATAAGATTATAACAATGTTAAAATCATATAACTTAATATTTATAAGCAATAATTATAGCTATATTTTATAATGTAAAGTATAGATATTGATTCAATATAAATTTATATATATAATTTATCTTTTAAGACTAAAAACTAATTTGATTTTTTTTTTACATCTTATTTATTTAATACTTACTGTTTAACTTAGTATATAATTTTATCAGAGTTACAAATATTAAATAAACTATTGTTAAAAAATAAATGTAATAACAATTTTGAGCATATATTTAAACACTAATAAGTTATAATCAGTGAATTTTTTATAAAACAGTCACAATTTAAACATCGATCAATCTAAGTCTCACCAAAAGCAGGCATTTCAATTGAAATGCCTGCTTTTGGTCTTAAAACGACTGCTTACCGCTATCCGAAAGCCAACTCTGGATTTGTGTTGGCTAAACTATAAAGCTTGGTTTCCAATAGTTGTAGAAATGTTGTACAAAAATCGTGCAACGTTCGTTTGGTTTGTTGTGCGTTAAATTGTTGTGCAACGCAATGTTTCCATTACATTGAATTAGCGCAAAAAACTTTCAAAAAAAACAGTGTAAACAAACAAAAAATGACCGTCATAAAAAAAAATCTCACTCTAAATTATCTTCTTTTTGTTACACTTTTAATTTTAAGACGCCGAAAAAGCGTAAAGAAAAGAAAGCATATGTTTTGGGTCAGAGAACTATTTAAAAATCGCGTTAAGCAAGGTGCGTTTAGTTCTTTGGTGCAAGAAATGATGCTATTTGATAGGGAATTTTTTTATCGATACTTAAGAATGTCTCCTTGAACACCTTTTGTCAGACTTGAACACCTTTTGTCATTAATTGGATCTTCATTAACGAAAAAGTATTGTCCCAGTAGAGAGTCTATATGTCCATCGCAAAGATTAATTATTACAATTCGATACCTGGCTACAGGAGAATCACAACAAACTCAGTCCTTTTATTTTCGAGTTGGCAGAGCTACAGTTTGTAATATAATCGAAGAAACTTGTTGTGCTATATGGGAAGTTCTCAAAAAAATATTTCTAAGAGCCCCAAATGACATAAAAGAATGGCAAAACATCATTAAAGAGTTTAATCAGAATTGGAATTTTCCACAATGTATAGGAGCTATTGATGGAAAGCATGTACGCATTGAGGCTCCAGCAAAATCGGGTTCTTCTTTTTACAACTACAAAGGATTTTACAGCATGATTTTATTGGCCATTTGTGATGCTAAATATTGTTTTACAATGGTTGACATTGGGGCTTATGGAAGGGATAATGATGCTGCCATTTTAAATGCAAGCACATTTGGTAGAGCATTTAATGAGGGAAATTTTAATTTACCAGAAATTTCTGAAACTGATCCTAAAGTTCCGCCAGTCCTTGTTGGAGATGATATATTTGCACTTAAACCATGGTTAATGAAACCATACCCAGGTAAAAACCTTACTATTCAGCAAAGAGTTTTTAATTATCGCTTATCAAGAGCACGGAGAACAATTGAAAATAGTTTTGGAATTTTAGCTGCTAGATGGAGAATTTACAAATCTCCAATTAAAGCAAAACCATCAAAAGTGGAAAATATAATAAAGGCTACTGTCTGTCTTCACAACTATTTGCGTTTAACAGATGGAGCACATTATATCCCTACTGGTTTTGTTGATAGTGAAAGTACTTCAGGAATTGTTATTCAAGGAGATTGGAGAAAATAATTACAAGCTCAAGGATGTTTGCTTAATTTCTCAAAATCAAAAAGTAATATATCTGTTTTTGATGCAATTGCAATAAGAAACACTTTTAAAGATTATTTTAATTCATGTAAAGGAAGCCTTTCGTGGCAATTGGACTATGTTCAATCATGTGGCCACAATCCAGTTAATAACTAGAGTATATGTAATATACTTTAATAAACTTTCTTTTGAATGGCAATATGATATATTTAACAAAGCAATACTTTTTTATTTTTATAAATTTTAGATATGCCCCAATAGTTACTTAAAAGTTAATAAAAGACTTATGTTGTTGAAAAAATCGTGCAACGTTCAACGTTTAGTTGGTTAAACAAAATAGTAAGCTAGACTCTAATATTTACATTTTTTATTCACATTAATAGGTTAAACAGAGATGCTAGATTGTTTCATCTTTATCTGGAAACTCTAATTTGAGAAGAAGTGCTTGTATTTGAACTTTAGCCAAGGCTTTGGAATAGTTGTTTAATCGCTTTAGCTGTGGAATTAATGATTTCATAAATAAATAATCTTCATCCTTCTCTTCTTCAGTCGGATTTTTAATACTGGAGTTGATCTTTTCTAATGTTTTCACTAAAGTTTTGTCAAGTAAATCATCAGAATCTATTTTTTTTCTTTTTCTTTTAGTTTTGTTATTAGTATGAATTGTCGATTCACTTGACTCTACTTGCACACAAGAATTTATATAATCGTTTTTTTCAGTCACATCTTCAGATAAATGCTCCTTGTTCAATGGATGATGAATATTTTCAACTTGCTCACAAGCCACCTCAACGTTTTCCTCCAAATTCGTTGTTTCTAATCTGGAATCAGAGGTTGAACAAATATTCGATGTTGTTTCACGATGTTCTATAAAAGTATTTAGCCAATCGAGCTGAAGAAACTGAGGTGGAACTGAATTCCTTCCAGAACCTGATGGGATATTTCTATTTGATTTCAGCCACCTTCCATAACTACTTCGAATGCTTTTATATTTTTCTTCCGCTTGATTAGCAGATAAGTTATACAGACGACCAATTTCTTCCCATGCATTTTTCTTTTTCCATTTGTCTTTAAATTCCTTATCAAACTTGTCATACAAAATTGGAAACTTTTGAACTTCGTTCATAAAATCTGCATTAGAGATTTTTTCTAACACACAAGATGGAGCCGTCGCCATGCTTTGTAAATTATGGTGTTGTGAATAACGTCTTCAAGATGCAATGAGCGTGTGTGTAGGTGTTAATGTATGTAGGTGCTAATGTGTGTAGGTGTTAATGTATGTAGTTGTTAATGCATGTAGTTGTTAATGCATGTATGGTTTTAATGTATTCAATGTGTTAATATGAGGCGGTTGTACTACAGAGTAAAAGGGGAGTGGAGTTTGTAAATTGTATGATTCGCAGCCAGATGGGAAAAATATCGTCAAGTTCATAAAGAAAGCAATGAGTCATTAGTGTCTTAGGGAAGGTTAAAATAATTCCTCACAATGGCGATATTTTGTAAACTTTATTGTTGTACAACAGTTATTGCGTGATTTCCATTAAAAAAATAAGCTGCGCGTTTTGCACAAAAAACAAAATACTGTTGCAGAATTAGATTTTTTTCAAAACTCACAACCGCAGTTGTACAACATAAAATTTGTTGTACAACCGACGTTAAGTTGTGCAACTTACACTAGAAAATGTTTCCATTATAAAACAAAGTTGTTGTACAACTGTTGTACGACATTCCTACAACTATTGGAAACCAAGCTTAATGTATCGCCATGTGTTTACCGAAGCTGGCATGCCGATTTAAAAACGTATCCACAACGAAGCGTTTTGCCGTTTTTCAGCCAACGCACAGTGGACTAATTTTCAAAAAAGCTGGCCAAAAGTCAAAAAAAAAAAATCACTATTGTGATTTTATTATTTTGAAACTACATAAACAAAGCCCTGTTGCATTTAATTGTATAAGAAAAAATTGTATAAATTTTAAAGTTACCTAAATCTACGCAGTTAAACATCTGTTATTAAAAACACTTAATAGGCATTTTAAAAACAAAAAAAAATGTGGTCAAATAAGTATCGTTTACAAAAAAGTTATTTATCGTTACTAAATAACTAACTATGGAGGATACTATTCAAGGTATTTATATTAGAGGTGTCCCGGATAGCTTGTTTTAAATATCCGGCCGGATACCGGATAACCGGATATCTTAAAATTATCCGCCCGGATAATTTTTATTTACAAAACCTTTAACAGGTATTTTTTTAAGCCAATTATTCCAAAATATCATAACAGTAAAGATTCTACAATGACAAGTTTTGTTTGGAAGCTTTTTAAAATAAATGATCCTTCTGAATCGATAGCAATTTGCATTCCATGTGGAAAGCAGATAAGCAGGGGATCTAATAATTCTGGTCCAAAATCGTTTTCTACAACTCCACTGCACAATCACGCCAAAAAGTTTCATTTAAAACTGCATGAAGAGGAAAGAGAAAATAATATTGAACCTTCAGCATCTTCAGTTCCACAAGAACGTTCAAAAGGTAGCATGCTAATTTTAAAGAAAATGTGTGAAATGAAAAAACAAATGTCTATTGAAGATAGTATTTCATCAAAAAAGATATGGGATATTAATAATGAAAAGTCAAAGCAAATACATAAAAAAATAGCCATGATGATCGCTTTAGATAACCAACCATTCAGTATTACTGAAGATGATGGATTTATTGGTTTAATGGCTCATTTACAGCCTAGGTATTTAATCCCAAGCAGACATTTTTTTCAGAGAATGCTCTTCCTCAATTGTATGATGATATGAAGAAGAAAGTTTTTAATGAAATTACAAAAGCACAGTCCATAAGTTTCACTTCTGATATTTGGACTTGTTCCTCATCTAATGAAACATTTATTTCTTTATCAGGACACTGGATAAAAAATACTTTTGAACGCAAACATGCTGTACTCTATGCTTCACATTTTCCAGAATCTCACACAGGAATAAATATAGCTGGGAAATTCATCAATATGTTAGAAAGCTGGGAAATTAATTCAAAAAGAAGACATCTTTTAGTTAAAGATGGTGCTGCAAACATGTCTCTAGGAAGTAAACTTGCTCAAATAACATCAGTTCATTGCACAATTCATTTATTACAGCTTGTAATTAAGGATGCAGTTTTATCCCAAAGATTAGTTATAGATTTGTTAGCTAAAGCACGTAGGATAGCAGGCCATTTTAATCATTCATCAAAGGCATGTACAGAATATAAGTTATTACAACAACAACAAAATGAAACACCTCTATTTTTAGTGCATGATGTCCCCACTCGTTGGAATAGTGCATACTTAATGTTAGAACGACTTCAGAAACTTAAAAGAGCAGTTCAAATATATTTAGCTGATCATAATGAGCTGCCAACATTCACATCAAATGATTGGAAATTCATTGAAAGTCTACTGCATATTTTGAAACCTTTTTATGAACTTACTAAGTTTATGAGTTCTGATGTTTGTAGTTTGTCAACAGTTGTTCCAAATATATGTACTTTACAAAGATTTTTATCAAAAGTTGATCAAAAAGATGATACAGTTCAAATAACAAAACATCTTTTAGCATCTTTAAATAAGAGATTCTTTTCTCAAGATAATCTAGATATTACAAATGATGAGAGATATGTTTTATCCACCATTATTGATCCTCGCTACAAGCTCAAATTTCTTCCTATTGATAAAAGAGAGCAAGCAAGATCAATGCTATTAGAGGCTGTAGTGAAAAATCAACAAAATAAAAATGAACTTTCACCAGAAGTTATTAATATTGCTACTTGTTCCAATAATTTAACACCAAGCGCCAAAAAAAAGAAAGTTGATTTGACAGAAAATGACTTTGATTCTTGCTTTTTAGAACTTGCGGAATATGAAGGAAATGGAGGTAAGAACTTTTTTCTGTTTGTTAGAAATTTTACAACAAACTTGTCGTTTAATAGTACTTAAAAACTAAATAAGAATACCAATTTTTATTATTATTATCAAAAACTAAATAAGAATATCAATTTTTCTTATTATTATTATCAAAATTCATTTAATTATTGTTTTATTATAACATATTACTGTATATTATCGACAACAGATGTTAGTGTTATATTTATTTAATACTTCTAAAAGTTATGAAAATTGCTTTGCCAATTTTATCTTATTTCATAAAATATACTTACAAAATTCCTATTTTGTAATTTCATTTGTAATTATTTTTCAGAAAATGATGGTCATATAAATTCAGATCAAGTCTCTCTTGTACAAGTTGCTCAAGAAGTTGATGTTTTCTTTAATCAATCTATTATAGATAAAAACAATGATGCTTTAAATTATTGGAAATATGAAGAAAAGTTTCCACTGCTAAAAGATTTAGCCCTTAAATTATTAGTACCACCAGCATCTTCTGTATTTTCAGAGAGATTGTATTCTGAATATGGAAATATTTATGAGAAAAAGCGATCAAGGCTGTTACCTCAACGCAGAGAAATGTTGTTGTTTATACATCATAATGCAAATAAATTTACAAATGAGTGATAAAATCTGTAGTTCTTGTGTACAGTTAGTTCTTAATTCAATTTGAATGATATTTTATTGAATCATTTTTTTAATTTCATTTAGATTAATTAATTATTAGATTATTCAAAAAGATGAACACATTAAAGTTTGTGTTCTAGGTTCTGTCATTCTGTCAATTACCAAAGGATTTGATCATGGTTAAATTGTGTATCTTTAAGACTGCAGCAATAGCTTATATAATTTTTTTTCTTATTATTTATAAACATGAAGTATCCGGTATAACCAACCGGATAATTTTATTATCCGGCCGGATACCGGATAATATACATATCCGGCCCGGATATCGGGCCGGATAACCTATCCAGGACACCCCTAATTTATATAATATTTTAGTAAAATGTTTTATATTATTTCTCTAAATTTTATGCGAAAAGTGCGAACAAAAAAGTACAGAATAAAGTTCATTTATTTTCTTTAACCTATTTTTCAAGCATTGAAAAAGTAGTGAACCCGCGAGATTCCGCTTAGTTATAATTTGGATGTTGTTCATAAAAGTGTATTCTAAAGATTGATTAAAAGAAAAGGCACCTATTTTTGCCTATTACTTCATTAACTTATATTGTGTAGTGCTAGTCGTGTTTTTTAGTAAACAAAATGGCGGTGTTTTGTTTTCTTTACAAAATCAGTCAAATTGTATATAGATATAGTTATTATGTTTCTTGAGAAACTGATTTTGTTAAGTGCAATAAAACTACAAAAAAATTAGTAGCACACATGGATTCGCTTTTTTGAATGTTTTTTGCATCTTGGGTATAAACTTGGAATAAAAAAATGGCAAGCACGTTCTGACATTGAAAAAAGTATAATATTACAACAAAAATTGTTAATCCAGAATGCTTTTAAGCTGCAGCTAGGGTTAATAGTTGATCGACCGAAACCAGGATGCGGTAATACAAATGACGGAAATACAGCCCGAAGATTTTTTAAAAACTCACAAGTGTCTGCTGATATTCTAGGAGTGGATTTAGAACTAATAAATCGGTTTCATGTAATTTTACAGGTATTATCTAGTGGCTTTCCAATAGACGCAGACAAACTCGATAACTATTCTACCGAAACTGCACTACTTTTTGTTGAAAAGTATCCTTGGTACAACATGCCTACAACAGTACACAAAGTACTTATTCATGGAGCCTTAATAACAAAAACAGCAATACTACCCATAGGACAACTATCTGAGGATGCACAGGAATCGAGAAACAAAGACTTAAAAAAATATCGCGAAGATTTCTCCAGGAAAAATTCCAGAAAAAATACAATGCATGACGTTTTTTGCAGACTTCTGGTTTCGTCAGATCCTGCAATATCTTCACTTTTAAAATCTCATGCAAAAGTTAGCAGATCTTTGTCTTCTCAAGCTTTACAAATGTTATTACCTCCGGAGATTAACGAAAACTCTGAAACTCATTCGTCTGTGATTGAGTTTATCAACAATATTTCAACAATAAATGATTCAGATGACAGTGGTGATTTATTTTAAAGTAATATAAATGAAACAATTATGATAAATGATGCAAATAAAAGTTTTCCTTGTTTTCCTTGAACAAATAAATAAGTAGAATAAATAATGAATTTTTCAATTTATTTTTTTTAACATTGCGGCATAATAATACAGTCATAATACATTATATATCGGTATTATATATAATGTTTATATATGTAATGTAAATAATACATTAGTCTATTGAACTTAAATGTCGAATTAAAACTAATTGGTTAAATACGAAAGCCCAAAGGCATTTCTAATGATTAATGTTTTTAAAACACCGCCATTTTGGATCTACCATTATTGAATTTTGGTACACTTATGTCAAATTCAAAGTTGGGGATTCAAAAAAATGCTTTACAGAAATTTTCCATTAATTATAATCATTTTTTGACTTTTGGCCAGGTTTTTTGAAATTCCGCCCACTGTGCAACGGCGGTAAGCCAACACAAATCGAGATAACGGTCCATCATCGGGTAGCCAGCAGCGGCAATCCGTATTAGGCTTCACAATGGGCCAGCAGCGGCATACCGGCGGCGGCTATACGCATCACGGTCCGCTGAAAGCATGTTTGCTGGGGAATTACTTCGTTAATTCAAGGACGTATTAATAGATGGACGTTCAACGCATTGTTATAGATCAAAGGTGCCGCCAATTAGCCAAAATGTATGCGTGTTACCGTCAATTTTCTAAATTCATGATACAGATATTCAGACTTCTACCCGTCAAATTTGTTTCAAAAAATCTCCCTCAGCAAACCCATTATAATTATGCATTTAATGAAGCTTATGGTTATAAAAAACAAAAAAATTAATCAAGAAAAGCTCACAAATCTGAAAAAAGGTTGATTTGAGCTATGAACTTTGCTTAATAGAAATTTAACTGTGTTTAAACTTTGACGTCTAAAACTAGGCTTTTGCAAAAAGGTCATGTATGGTTTACTAGAATGGATAGAGTAAAGTGAAACAAATTTTCTTTGTTAAATTAAATTGCTATGATATAGTTTAAAGGTCGAATAAGAGATTTTCAGTGTTCTTTTCACCTTTTTCTCAGAATATGCTTCCAACTTTAAGGCTCATATCAGAGAGTATTCCTTACTTTAGTCGGAAATATCGAACTTATTTGCCTCGCTTTTTTTTTTCTCTTGAATTTTTTTTATTTTATTTTCGATACCTAAATCGGATTTTGTCTAAAGGTATTGTAACTAAAAGCATCTTAAAGTCATGTAAAGCTACTTTAACTTATAATGATCTTATAGTTTTTATTATTATTGTTGCTACTAATAGTAACAACATATGATAATAAAAAAAAGACCATACCTTTCGTTGCATATCCTTGAGCCTTCTGCAATTGATGTACAACCTTATTTTTAACCTTTTCTAGATATATCAAAAAAAGTAGTCTCATAATCCTATCTATTATCTCATTACTGGATAAAAAATGAATCTTCATGAGGAATATTTAAAACATTTATGTAGAAAGTGTGGCTGCATAATAAAACACGATAGTCACTATCAGTTAAAACCTGTTGTTATCTTTAAACAAGCAACTCTTAGTTTTTTCAAAGCTGAATATAACCTCAGACAATCAAAAAGTTCATCCTGAATATTTATGCAAATCATGTTACATGGTCTTATGCAGATTAGATTTAAAATAAAAAAAAAAAAAAGGAAATCTGAACGGGCCGCGCATTAGTTAAATAAGAAAATTCACACTCAAACTTTTGTGACAAGATTGAAGTGCTTGTTTTCAACAAGCTTTTTAAACAGTGCTTTTTTTAAAAACAGGTTTTATCTTGTAGTCAACCAATTTTGCTGAAAAATGTAAAACCCAAGGTTACACACTTGGACAGGTGCTAGCTCAACTTGTTTCTATTTGATGCAACACTGATTACCAGGGTAGAGTATGTCAAACGGGTGATTTTTAATAGATTTTTTTTGACGCGTGTAGAATGCTTGATTTATTATTTTAATGTTGAGATGTTTTTTAATAAAAAAAAACTGTACCATCAATCGACATAGAAGCCTAAACTAAAATGTATAACAGAGTAGCCAAAAGTATAACAGAGTGTACATTATATTTGAAGTTTATTTTTGACAATGAATTGTACGATAGATGAACTTTAATGTAACATAAAACGAGCCGGCCCCCAAATTTTGCCCCATGCACATCTCTAAAATCTATCAAATATGTTAATAATTTTTTTATAAACGATTAATAAATAAGCCTGTATTATTTCAGCCTGAAATCGTTAGAGCTTTTCTTTTTTTATAAATGAAAAGTAATTTTTTATCTTTTAAAAACATTTTTGAAGAATAAAACCTATTGTTTTATTCAGACATTATACAAAATAAGCCATGATAAAAAAGATTAATTCATAAAAGTCATCTTTAAAAACGTCTTGATGAATGTAAATTTCAGTTTAGTGTTATCTACCCTCCATCTATATGCAAATTTAGCACTGAAAACATATCACTCAATATATATAATGTAGCTTCCTCGTCTTCTTCACTTTCATCCACTGATGTCACATCAGCTTCATTCAAAGCTAGCTGCAATGCCTGTACTTTTGATACTAAGCTATTTCCTATAAAAAAAATTTGATTCTAATTTTATAACTTCAGAATAATCTTTTTTATTGTAAATTAGATTTCTTAAATAGTTCAATAATTATAAGTTAAAATCAAATAACATAATGTTGACAGATGTTTAGTTTTAAAAATCTTACTAGTTTCAAAAATACCTACCCAATCCAGATGTAGAAGCTGATGACATATCAAACTTTTGTGCTATTTGAGCTTGCAAGGTTGGGAGAAACCTAATATAAAAAACCGCAAACAGAATATCAATCAATTGTCAAAAGTTATTGTATTTTTTTAATATCAAAATTATAAAATTAGTTCTGTTAAATGGATTCCAATAAACAAAGTACAGAAATTATATTTTTTATAAGAGCACAGATTTCAAATGTAAAAAAGATTCTATAAATAACAATAAATAAACCAGCAATGACATTACTGAGATAAAGATCTTCTTGTCAAAGATCGAGTTGAAGTTGAATTCCCTAAATTTAAAAATATTAGTAAAAATTATGTTTTGCTACTTGTTAATTAGTCACAAGCTTACACTCAAAATATTCTCAGTAAAATAAGGTAAAAATTTCCTCCACCCTAGCTCTACATACATTTTTTCTCTTAAAACAGACTCAAATTGAGTTTAAAAAATTTGGAACAATATAGTCAGTGTTTAAAAGTGTTACCATTTAAGAGATTAGATAAAGTTGAATTGCTAGCTATCTTTTTTGATCCATTTATATTCTGAAATGAAAAGGAAAAACAGGGTTGGTCATGTGTGATTAATAAATCAGATTTTATAATGATTGGGCATTAATTAATGGCGAGACTAACATGTGTTTAATAAAGTTTCTACAAATTTAAATTGTAGAACTTTCCTACTTTTAGCTTTTAAAAAATATTACATGAACATTTTGGTAAACTCATTTTTGGTTGTTTAAACTTCTTTGTTATTATAACAATTTTACATATTTAATTCCTTAGTGTTATGTATTATTATTTAGATTATACAGTAAAATTTGAAAAATGAATTTTGATTTGTTGCGCTAACTTAATACTAGTTGTTTATTCAACCACCATTGAATTAAAGCAACCACATAGAGCTAAAACAGAAATAAGTTAGCAAAATTATTTCTTTAAAAAAAAGTCAGATATATATATATATATATATATATATATATATATATATATATATATATATATATATATATATATATATATATATATATATATATATATATATAGTAGAGATTTCATTACAATTCCTTTATAAAATTTTCCAAAAGAAAATTATGGAATCTAAATAAAGATGATAATAATGGAAAGGAAAAACTTACTAACGCAGATTTCAGTATATTAGGACGCATGAATAGCACACGAGTTCTTAAAGAGGCCATTTCTTTTAATGACTTCCCGCTTTCGTTTTTGGGTGTTATAAACCTGGTTTTAATGCCCGCCCCCCCCCCTTTCTCCCACCACCCTACACACCTTCTACTTCTGATGTCTTCTTCCAAAGTGTTCATTAAAGTTTTCTTTGCAAAAATGCTTCCATAAATTATTTTACGAAGAATAAAAGGGAATTTATTGTTTGAAATTTTGAAAATAATAAAAAGGTGAAAGTTGTAAAATTGATAACTTTTTTTAAATGAAAGTTGTAAAATTAATAACTTTTTTTAAAAAAAACTTCTCATCTTCAAAGAACAAAATTTACGGAAACATTGAAACCAGATTGAAAAAAGATGGCTTCTGGTAGATCATTCGGAAAAACCTCGTGTCTGTTTTCTAAGCAAATAACATGTTTTTTAGTAAGTAATTTGTTCCTTACTCATTTTTCTATTCTCATAACAAACCTTTTGTAATTCACTCTCAAACTAACTTATAATTTGAATGTAGGTTGCTCTTAATTTAATTAAGAAAAAAAATAGCTATTAAAGATATACTATACATTCCTCAAACAAAATCAATGTTTAATAACTTAACCTATCTGATATTATCTTATGATGTACCATTTTTTATCTCTTAATATTTGTTGAATTTAAAAGGTGTATAAATGGTGGGTTAATCAAAAACCAAACTTTTATTATATAATAAAATATAAAACCTATAACACTTAAAATGTATATTTAAAAATGTGTTTAAAAATGAGCTGGCATCTACTTATATATATATATATATATATATATATATATATATATATATATATATATATATATATATATATATATATATATATATATATATATATATATATATATATAATAAAGATCAAGGAATTAAACAAAGTATTTGTTGTGTATTTTAGAGAAATAGTTCATCAGCATCTACTAGTTCCTGTAAGTAAAAATAAGTGCTTTCTTAACTTATGCATATAATTTTCTTTCTTAAAAAATTTTGTTTTATATTATAAAATCTATGTAAATATAATTAGATTTGTAAAATATGTATTTTAAAAATATGTGAAATGCTTAGACTAAAATGTTTTGTTAGATAATTTATATTAATTTAAAATAATAGACCATTTTATCAATTATTTTGTCTTAACATAAGCATGTTTTTAGTTAGAAATGTTGGTAGGTTATCAAAGACTTTAAGAAGTCTAGCAGGTCAAGACCAACATATGTGAGTTCTAAATTTTTCATTAACTTGGTACTATGAGTAATTTTTTTGGAAGAAATTTAAAAGGAATTTTTTTGGTTAAAAGTTTTGCTTTCTTTGTTACTTATTTTTTACTTTATTTACCTTGTGAAGGCTGCAAGCAGTTAAGAAACTCAACAAGATGCAAGTGAGACAACTCCAAAACTCCATGGCTATTATGTGTAAGTTGTTTCAATAATTTTTAGGCCTAGTAACTCACATCTAATTTATCACTTAAATGTAAAAAAATTAATTTCTTTTAAAATAGTTAACAGCCATTTGAACTTTTTAAATTTTGTATATTTGATTATGAGTAACATAAATGCAAAGTTTGAACAGACTCCCAACTTGTTCCGAAATTACAATACAATCTAAAAAGCATTTGTCAGCATTACATTGATATAAAATTTAATCTTAAACAAATAATACTCTATCAACTGCTTCACTCAACTTTTATTCAATCAACACATAAAAAATAAAAACAACTATAACTGAAATAATTGTAGTTAGTTTAGATACATCTAAAGCTGGAAAAGTTATGTTTCTTGACTTTTTTAGTAAGATATTATGAGATTCCGAAAACAGAGAGATTCTGCTTTTAAGGCCATAGAACCCACCTTGATCTGTTAAAGCTTTTTAAAGAAGTATTTAATGGCTAAGATTTATCTTTGGATATGCTGTATTTAGAAATTCTTCTGTGATAGATCTAAGAACAATGGTTTTTGAACTGGCATAGGAGCTTAAAACTAAAATTAAAAAGTATTTGAGTGATTTCATAAAAAAAAGTTATCCACTGGTTAAAACCAAATATTGCAGCAATACAGTAACAATTGAAATGAAATAATGATAAATTCACATCTTTTTATTATGACATGTCATAGTGAAACTGCTTTTGAATGGAATTTCATTTTCACCAAAGTTATTTTAGATGTAAACAAAGTTAATGGTTCAGTTGGCACCTAGAAAGATTGTAAGAGATCTGAACTAGTGTGTGCTTGTAACATTTCTCTGATTTAAACATTGAATGTCCATTGATAATTTAGTTTAGAAAAAATCTTGATTAAAACATTCAGGGAAAAGAAATTGTATTTCTATCAAAATACCAGAGGGAAAAAGTCTATACTTAGACCTAGATCAATTAGAGTTTGTGCATATTATTTATTGCTTATATGAACATTTTATAACTCTCATCTTGATTGCATTAAGTGTTATATGATGGTGTAGGAATGTTGCTCACTTTTTAACTTGCAGATAGTTTTTTTTTTTTTTAATTTTTTAAAACTTAAATGGAGGTTTTTATGAAGTTGACTATTATTGAACTAAGCTTTCAGAAATCATTTTATTTTTTTAATTGTTTGCGTTTATACAATAAGATGCATTGATTGTTTTTAAAATCTTTAAGTTATGAATTTTGTGTGTAAATTTCCAGGTCTAACTTCAAAAGTGAATTTATGCATGAATCTTCTGGCAAGTACTGATAGTGATCTCATTGAAGTTGGTGAAGATTCTGATGATGTTTGTTCTCAATCGGGTCATAAAAAAAAAGCAAGGGGATTAAAGATCATGTGAATTTAGTTTAGTTTATTTGATGGCTATTGTTATGTTTTTTTGTTTTTTTTTGTTTTTTTGTTTGTTTGTTTTTTTCCTAGTAAAACTTGCTTTCTCAATACCAAGTTTTTTTTTAAATTTATAATGAAAAATATGCATTAGCGATTTTTCTTTTCTTATATACAAACCTGTTGTATAACCAAAAAAGATAATCGATGGGTGTTAAGTTTCTTTTAAAACAATTAGTTTAATATTTGTCAATGTGGTCAAAAATTACTTAAAGAAGATGCAAATGAAAATTGTTGTTTGGGTCTTTTGAGACACTGATAATTACTGTTATCTCGTAAATTAAGTGATAACTGTTATCACTTTTATATAGGTATCATTTTCTGAGTTTTTTATAATCTTTTAAAACCGGTTTTATTTTGTTTTTTTTTAGCTATATGAAAACTAATTAACTTTTTTTGAACTAAAATTATGTCTGAAACCTACTTAGAAGTTTTTATGAAGTATGGATTATTCATTGGGGGCATTTTTCAAATAATTTGTATCATTTCTGTTTTATTTGTGCCAACTGATCAGCTTCAACTCTTATCTTCTTCAGAAGACTTAATAACGAAAGAAAAAACTATCGAGAAAAAAGGTGCAAGAAATAAACAAAAATTGAAAAAAAGATGATGCCATTCTCATCCCTTCAAACCTCCGATCTCATAAATACTCATGAATGATTGCGCACAAACTTTTTGCGCATTATGCATTTCATATTAACTGTAGAATAAGCTTAGGTCTTGAGAATAAATTACTTGCATTTCTTTTTTTAGCTTATTTTTTGTTTGTTTTTAATTTAACACTTTATATTTTTTTATTTCAAACTACTTTTATTTTCCCTCAATTTTTTTTAAACACTTAAAAAATTTCTAATTTGCAGCTGATAGTTTTCTCGCCTAAACCTACTAAAAATATTTTCTTAAACAGGAAATCATAGATTATTACAATAGCAGTATCTATTTATGGGTAATAATTTATTAGCGTACTTGAAAGCTGAGTTACAATACTATTTGCACAAATCCTTTCAAAATCTTATAATAGTTCCACATACTTAAGCAGTTGTCAAAACTTTTTAAGTGTTAGGACGGGCAATTTACTGGTCGGTGAATCGCTGCTGAGCTTTATGAGAATCAGGCTAAGCTATCTAAAAGATAAGTATTCGAAATATGTATCTAACTTTTCTGATAAAAATTAAACCCTCTACTAAAACTTTGATGGTTCAACCTTTGATAGTTAACGTTAAGTGCTAGAGAATATTTCTGTTAATACCTTCACTCAACTTTTCTGCTCAGTTCTATTTTCAAAAACATGCAACTACATGAAGAGCTTTCTCATCCAGAATACACGGACGACTAATTAAAGTAAAAAAAGTATACCTATAGAGTATATATATATATATATATATATTAAAGTAAAAAAAGTATACCGAGTTGAAGATAAAAAACAAAAAAAACTATTAAATCTATTTTCCTGAGCTCATTCTAATAAACCAGCTGATATGAATGTAACTAAATCTACATTGTGTCTCTAAGAAATAACCTCGAGACAACTGCTCTCTAACTACTGAAACGATTCTTTCTCATATTGACTAGTATTCTCGTTTTTGTTTTATTTTTCATTCGATCAATCCCTCTTCGCATCTATATTATGCACTTATTTTTTTTTTTTTTTTTTTTTTTTTTTATCCCGCTCTTCATCACCCAAACAATATACTTTGAAAGCATCCTTATCAGTTGAATATCCGAGTTAAAGTTAATTTTTACTATCCATGATGTCATTGATCTTCCTGAAAAGTAAAATTCCTATTCCTGAAAAGTAAACGCTAGACTAAATTCTTTAATGAACCAGTTAAAAATTTTTCTAAACCAGAAACTATTCAACTTCCTCCAACTGATTGGGCTCAAACGGAGAGAAACATATTCCACAACATTTGAATTTAAAATATGAGATGACCATTCCTATTAGTAAAAAGTAAAAAAAGTAGAGTAATATCTTCAATGAAATTACTCAACATTTTTTTACTATTTACTAAAACGATCTTTAATGATTACAATATTCATACTTAAAACCTGAAATGTTACTCGAGCCATGGACCTATAAGAGATGGACGTGCAACCTATTGTTTTACATCAAAGAGGCCGCAGAAATCAGAGAGCCATGCGAGTTTCCGACAAACTCTAAACTTTCACCCGTCAACAAAAAAATCTATAAAAATGGCTGCCCACAGTTTTAAAACAGAAACAATGATCACATGGTATTAGTTTAAACTTTTATAGCATTTGTTTAATAAGACTGATCAGGATAAAGTAACTACTTCACGCGTTGACAATTTACTAAACAAACTACACCAAGGTAAAGGAAATTAGTTGTCGGCACGAACAGATTTTCATCATTTTTCCTAGATAAACATTTGTAAATTTGGGAACTTTTTTCGTGTAAACAAAGTTCCGTCAATTAGACCTGTAAGGATAATTTTTAAATGACTAAAAAAATTATTGCGCAATAAAAAAAATCTTAAATAAAATTTTTAGTCAAGGTCTGGTTTCATTCAACCCCTTCGGCCTTCATTTACCAGGCTTAATTTTGTGTATTTTTTCCGATATGTCGCCATTTTTTGCCTCAACCACTCTATAAGCTCCATAATATATATATATATATATACATACATACATACATACATACATATATATATATATATATATATATATATATATATATATATATATATATATATATATACACACACACACAATTGTATTGCAGGGTGTTGTTTATTTAAAATAAGTTGGAATTGCTCTGCTTCCTGAATTTTTGAAAATCTAACATGACTATCATCAACATATCTTAGATAGGATTTTAAATCAAGAGGAGGGTTTAATGTTTTTGCAATATTAAAAGCATTTTCTTCGTGGTATTGTAGAAAAGATTCTGCCACTCAAGTGAACTAAGGCGGAAAGACAGTTTTTTTGTGAAAAAAAAAGCCGATAAACTTAGTTAAATCCGATTGGTTGTTGCGCTATAAATTATGCGTACCGAAAACTTAAAAATGTAGATTATGCAAACTATTATGTCTGGTTAAGGCAATGATATATTATATATACTAGATGTCTAACTTGCGGGATTTAATTAGACGAAAAGTGAAGCCGCATTTTTGTTTAGAAATTGAATCCGCCATTTGTAATAAGGGCAAAAGCACTGATCTCAAAATATAACTGGATAGCGTATTCAATTGCCTTTTTCAAAAAAAATTGAAGCCAAATTTGGCCTCCCAAGATGGCGGCGATCGGAGCTCCTAGCGATGATCGATGTACATTTTATAAGGCTTTTTACAGAAATATTAAAGAAAATAAATAGAGTTTTGAAAGAAAAACTAGACTATGAAACAAAGTTTTAATGACTTTAAAGAAATGAAATGATTTCTAAAAAAATCAGACAATTAAAGTAATTATTTTGATACTAAGGTACAAAATATTCAATACTTTCGATTAAATATTTACTTTACGATTAAATAATATTTATGCATAATCTATGTACCTTTTAGTTCTTAGTTACCCAATGCAGTGTGCAAGAAGGTTGATAACATGACTGTATGGTAAGCGGCAGTGGTGTCTATTTACAATTTTGACAAATTTTATATTTTCAATTTTTGTAGCAAGATACCAGATATGTACATGCTGCATGAACTATTAGCTGAGGCTGTGAGTACACACAATTCAGGGGTTCCTTCTAGGATTATTTAATACATATATGTAATTAATGGATATAGTATTTAATAAAAATATTAAGTACAAAATGTTTTTTTTTAATATATATTATTTTACTTATATATTATTCTTTGTAATATTTCAGCTCTCAATAATTGAGTCAATTGTTTTTAACTTATTATTCAAAACAAATCATTAAGGGAATGTTTTGATAACATATGTTTTGTATGTTATCAAACATTATCAACATTATGTATCTTATTAAAAAAACTTATGCTATGTAAATTTACAATAAACCATCTGCATTAAATGTTGAATGCATTAGTGCTTTTTTATCATTTCGAACAAACCAGTTTTTTAAAATTCAAAGACAGAGGAGGTTTAAATAAACCAACCAAAAATGTTGCTATCATATGCGAAGAAACTGAAAGATGTTTCCATAGGTTGCTTGCCTCAATAAATGGCAACCTTCCAAATGAAATAAGAATTCAAAATGCCATTTCTAGTGCTGTTTTGAGATCAGTTGATTAATCAAAACTATTTAATGAACAAACTTCTCATATGTTTGACTCAGCTATAACTGATAACCATTTATTTGCACTGATTAAACATATTTCAGAAAACTATCCAAAAATATATCTTTATCACCTGGGTAAAAAACAAACTGCCAAAATAACTGGAAAAAAGCTTAGGAAGCAATAAACAAAACTTATCCTATTCAAAAACCAATCCAAAATATTTTTATATGATATTATATATATATATATATATATATATATATATATATATATATATATATATATATATATATATATATATATATATATATATATATATATTTATGATTAGTAAAAGACTTCTTCACTCGAGAGTGCTCAATAGCCTGCTGGCAAGAGCAATTACATAGAAGATACAGCAAAGGATGACAACTTTGTTGGTACTTAAAGTTTCATACCGGCGTGCCGGCAATCATCAGCCAAAATACATAATCATTATTAACATCATTTTTAAGTATTAACATAATGTTTAAGTATTAACATAATAGTTAATACATAATGATGATGATGTTAATACTTGATACAAACTAAATACAATTAAAAAATAGAAAAAAACATGTTAAGATATATAAATTTTAACATTACTCAATTCAATATAATCAAATAATCAAACTTGGGGTACCTAGGTTGTAAAGTCCGGTAATTGGCTAAAAATTTATTTTTGAATTTATTGTAAAAATTATGTGCGATAATTATTGGTATATGCGACAATCATTATTAAGTATTAACATCATCATCATTATGTATTTTGGCTGATGATTGCCGGCACGCCGGTATGAAACTTTAAGTACCAACAAAGTTGTCATCCTTTGCTGTATCTTGTTACTTCAAATATATATATATGTTGTTGTAAAGGAAAACTCGTAGAAGTCTATGAAGACTAATCATGGAGTACCTTTTCAAATTGTTAAATAAAGTCTGTTTCATATTTATATATAGTCAAAATACAGTCAGTGATACACATAAATATTTCAGTATAGATTCTGTTGTTAAGTTTAATACATATCAATATAATTGTTGATATTAAGTACGAGGTGTTTTATTTTATTTTTTAAGTTGGCAGGATTATTTAATACTTTAAGTTCTATATTTTTTGATATTATTTTGTTATACAGGTACGGACCCCGGTAGGAAATAGAAAACCGTGAGAACTTTGTTGTTCTTTTAGGCAGTGTGAAATTACCTGTTGCTCTTGTTATATATCTATTAGAGTTAACTTGAAAGAAGTTATTTAAAAAATGCGATGGGACTAGTCCAAGTTTGTATTTTAGCATAAATAGTACATTTTGGTAGATGTTGATTTGGTAGACATTTAGTGCATTTAAGGTTTTTAGTAAGGGTTCAGCATGGGTGAGTTTATCTTTATCATAAACTAGTCTTGATGCATGTTTTTGACTTATATAAATAGTACTCAATTTGGATTTGTGTGTACTTGCCCATGTAATATTAGCGTACGTAAGATAACTTTGGATGTAAGAAAAATAAAGCGATTTAAGGTTATGTTGGGATAACATAGGTTTAACTTTGTAGAGTATCCCAATATTTTTCGAAATTTTGGTGTTTATTGTACTTATATGGGCTCTCCAAGATATATTTTCGTGAATAAGGATCCCAAGAAATTTAGTTGTTTCTGTTCTTTCAATGTTTACCTTATCTATTTTTAGTGAGGGAAGGATAGTAGGTATATTATTTTTTTGTTTTTTGGAGTGAAACAATATGTATTTTGTTTTTTCTGTGTTTAGTGATAACTTATTCAATTTCAACCATATATTTAATCTTTTAAGCTCTTTGTTCATACATTTGTAAAGGTCTTTGATTGAGTTCGAGGAATAAAATAAGTTTGTGTCGTCGGCAAACATAATTACATCAAGTTTATTCAAGGCTTTTGTAAGGTCATTTATATATAGAAGAAACAAAAGAGGTCCAAGAATGGAACCTTGGGGGACACCGCACTCAACTCGAAGTAGTTTTGAGTGTTTATAACTATCTAAAAAAACACATTGTTGCCTGTTGCTAAGATAGTTTTTGAACCAGTCAAGAGTTATGTTTTTTATCCCATAGCTTTCCATTTTTTTTAAGTAAGATATTATGATTTACAGTATCAAACGCTTTTGACAGGTCTATAAAGATGCCTAGAACATACTGTTTTTTGTAAAAAGAATCACTTATAGTGTTAACTAGATCTAGGATTGCGTGTTCAGTTGAATATTGTTTTTGGAAACCGAATTGCTTTTTATTTAGAATTTTATTTTGGATTAGGTACTCATACAATCTGTTATAGATTACTCTTTCGAGAAGCTTAGAAAAGGTAGGGAGTACCGAGATAGGTCTATAGTTATTAATTAAGTATGTTTCACCTGATTTAAATATTGGTACTACTTTAGCTACTTTAAGTTTGTCCGGTACAACTCCTGTTTTAATCGAAGACTTAAAAATTTCATATATAGGTTTATTTATCGTTGTAAAGACATTTGCCACTACCCTACTACAGATATCATCTATACCTGGAGTTTTATTTAATTTTAAGGAATTTAGAGCAACATTAAGTTCTTGATAGTTTAGTTCTTTGTAGCTTAGTTCGCTCTGGGTATCGCTTAGGTATGATTTGAAAGAGTTATTAGGAGACTTAATTTTCGAGGCAAGATTAGGGCCAATGTTAACAAAAAAATCGTTGAATTTTTCAGCAATCGTATTTTTGTCACTGTACACTGTATTGTCAATGACGATTTGAGCAGGTAAGGTATTTGATTTAAATTTTTTGTTCCCAATTATTTCTTTTATAGTATTCCATGTTTTTTTAATGTCACCTGTTGCATTTTTTATTTGATTCGAGTAGTAAATTTTCTTCGATTTTTTTTTTATTTTTTCAAATAAATTTTTGTATTGTTTGTAAGTATTTAGATTTTTTTCATTTCTGTTTTATAAATATTTGATGTAAAGTCTTTGTTTTTTTTTTGAAGATTTTTTTATACCTCTGGTAATCCATGGACATTGTAAGTATTTTACTTTTAATTCTTGTTCTACAATTGGGAAATGATTATCGTAGTGCTTTAAGAATATTTCTATAAATTCATTATAAGCAGAGTTGGTATGCCCAAGGTTGCATTCTTGGTAAATCCTATCCCACCTTACTGCCGATAGTGATTCTTTAAACTGTTGAATAGTAAAATTATTAATTTTTCGTTTATAGACTTTGATTTTAGAGTTATTATTTTTTGTGTCTTGAGAAAAGGAAAAGTATATTGGAAAGTGATCGGATATATCCGTTTTGATAACACCTGCTTTTAATGAAGAATCATAAAATGAATTAGTCAATATGTTGTCTATTGCAGTGATTGAATTAAATGTTACCCGGGTTGGTTTGTTTATTATAGGAAAGATGTAGTGTTGAAACATACCGTCAAAAAAAGTTTTGGTAACAGCATCTTCATTGTACTGTAGACAGTTTATATTTATGTCTCCAATACAAAATAAAATTTTGTGCTCTTTGTTATTTTTTAGAAATATTTGTTTTAGGTGATTTGAAAAATTTTTTATATCACCTTCAGGTGGTCTGTAACAGGTGGGCACCAGTATATTTTTTAATTTTTTGTTCATTATTTCAATCGTAAAGACCTCACCATCGGCATCGGAAACCGAAAGATCGTCTCTAATTTTAGTTGTCAGATCATTATGAATATAAGTCATAATTCCACCTCCTCGTTTTTGAACTTTTCGTTCATAAGATATTAGCTTGTAGTTCGGAATTAACAGGTTTGAATTTAATCTGGATGATTCGTCAGAACACCAAGTTTCTGTTAAGCAAATCATACTGAACAAGTAATTACATTCTATAAGAAAATGTTTTAGTTTGTCAATATTGTTAATTATACTTCTTATATTTATGTGTATCACCGTAAATTTATTATTTAATGATTTTAATTCATTTTTAAAAGTTCCTAATAAGCATGGGAATTTCGGCCTTCGAAATCGACGAAATTAAACGAAATTCGTGTTTCAATTTCGGATCGAAATTGAGAACGAAATTTCGATTTTTTGGATTGTTTAATTTCGCGAAAAAATTTCGTATAATTTCGGGTCATTGAAAGTAACGAAATTGACACGAAATTAAACATAAGTTTTAATTTCGAAATTCGTGAATTTGTAATGTTTAAAAATTTCGTCTTTCGAAATTCAATATAAATTTCGATACGAAATTGAAACACGAATTTCGTTTAATTTCGTCGATTTCGAAGGCCGAAATTCCCATGCTTAGTTCCTAATTCAAAAAACCGCGAGTTAAAATTATTTTCATTAAAAAAATTCAAATCTGGATCGTAAGAGTTATTAAGTAAAAAGTTATTACCGATTTGAAAACATTAAAGTGTTGCGTTTCATAATCTATTGTTTGTTTAGCCATTAGTTAAGATAATCAACTTCGCTATGATCGCTTAAAATTACGTAAGACTTTTTCTTTATCATACGCAAAAATTTTCTCATTTTCTAAATTCGCGACAAAAAACTTTATTAAATTTAATTATAGCGTATTTACCTTGATTACGAAGATTTTTAACTTCTTCCCAAAGTTTTTTTCTCTCTTCCATCGTCTCTTTAGCAAAGTCTTCATTTATATATAGTCCACTACCTTTTAGGTTTTTAAGTGAACTTAAAATTTTAATTTTATCTTGGTAGTTTAAAAGTTTCACTACGACAGTTCTCGGTGTTTTGTCTTCTTTATACGACCCAACTCGATGCGCTCGTTCCACAATAATTTCAGTTGAAATTTTAAGGTTGTTTGTAAATATTTTTTTCACAGATTTTTCACAATCACTCCAACTTTCTCCTGGTGAATCTTTTAAACCATCAACTCTAATGTTTATGTTTCAATTTTTGTAACAATAAGTTTCAATTTTTGTAACAATAACTCTGTTGTTGTGTCCATATATTATGAAAATTCATTAATTCTAGTAAGTTCAAAGATTATACCTTCTCTTGACATATTTTGAAATTCTTCAGTGCTGTGCAATCTGAAGAACTTTTTATGTTGCTCTGCAAACTTTTTCCTTATTTCAATTAAAGGGATTTTTTTTCCATAAAGCTCAGTTAAGATTTTTTCATACGAATTATCATTATTAATTTTTAATATTTCAAATGATTGTGGAGTTATTAGTTCTCCTATTGTGTAATCTCCAGAGCTTATTTTTGTTTTTATATTTTGTTTAATTTTTTTATTCGTAGGTTCTGTTGGCATTGACACTTTAGTTCCATTAATTCTTCGCTCGGATCTTCTCATAATGGTCTTTCCTTTACCCTTGTAGTCAAACTTTTTTAAATCAATGCCTTTTTTTTCAAGAAATTCTTTAACAACTTGACCACTGTTTGAAGGCAAAGCACCAGCCTTATTTTTCATTTGGAACTTTTGTGATAGTTTAGTAAAATTTATATATGTTCCTATTTCATAATTCTCAACTTCAGCAAAGCATTCACTGTCCAACCAACTATATGAACCTATATGATTTTTTCTAGTTTTGTTTTGCTTCGCACTTGCTCATTGTTTTGCCTGTTCAAATGTTTCAAAACATTGACTTAGTCTCAGTTTTTTATGTTTAGAAAATGACATTTCTGTTCCAAACAACCTAAATGAAAAACTATTTTTGTTATACCTTAAAAATGATCTTAGATATAATAAATAAAAAAAATGAAAATACAACACTAATGAAAAATTTAAAAACTAGAACTCTTAGGCAGTGGCGTAACTTCAAATTTTGCCCCTACCCCCCCCCCCCCCCCCCCTATTTGCAAGATTTTTAAAACGGGACCCAAATCCGAATAATACCCATACAAACTGAAAATACCTATACAACCTAAAAATAGCTTGAAAATAGGCCCTAATATAACCTAAAATGGGCCTTTTTTTGCCTGTCCCTTCCCCCTCCTTTATAGTTTTACTACTGGTCTTAAGGTTTAAAAAATTGATAATAAATTTTTTTTTAGTTCAAATAAATAATAACCTGTCAACTGCTGTTTCCTGTAAATGTGCGTCTATACTTGATTTAAATGACCTTGCATAACTATTTTTTTGAGCCATAACTACACTTTTTGAAGGTTTAGCTACAAGTGAGCTCTTTGGAATAGATGGCACTAAACACCCAATTGGAGTAAATGGAAATTTTTTTTTAAATTCATTATCAGCCTTTTTTAAAAGAATTTTGGCATCAGCAACCATTTTTGATTTTTCTTCGTCTGACTGATATAGTGTTAATGCTGCTTTTCTTCCATAAGTGATGCATTTTACTGGAAATAATGTAAATTGATGTTTTTAGATTTTACTTTTGATACAACCCTTGCAATTTGAAAAAGAGTGCTGGGATTTTTCCGTTTCTCCTAGTTTATGCCAGCTTTTGCTCGAAAACGATTCTAATATTTGTAAAACTTAAATAAGTAAAACTTATTTGTTTTACTTGATTTCGCTAAAGATTGAATTTGATTTTTAATTTTTGGAAAGTTGCGACGATGAATATCTGATGATACCATGAAGTGCTTGTTAAATATTAAATCGAAACAATCTATTTGCTCTTTCAGTGTTACTCTCGATAAAACAAGCTCGTATGCAACCACTTTGGCAAAACCACATGTTGTTGAATCAATAATAGACATCTCAAATTAAAATTTAAAAGTAAATCTGGCAATTTAAAAGTAAATGTTGTACACTAAAGATTTATATAAATGCAATATCATACATATTATTATATATAATATTACATGTAAAATTACATATAAGATTATATATGATATTATAAATCTAATAATATTCATATGAATAATCGCACATAACAAAAATAAAATATAGATTTCAAAAAACTTTTTTGTAAAAACTAAACTTTTTTGTAAAAAATATTTTGTTTTGAAATTTGAAATATTTCCCGCAATATCTTTAAAACAGTTCCAAAACGAACGACTCAAATAATTAGATAATCAATTTACCGAAAATTATAGCCGAGCATAAGCGGAAATATAAAACAACCGAGACTATTTTTCTATACATTTGTCTTTGGCGCAGCCAAACGATAAATAATTTATAAAATTGTATTACTTTTTAGTGAACACGACTGAAAACTGTGCACAAAAAGTACGTGACAAACGTTATCACTTTTGTTTTTGTACAATAAAAAACAAAGTTTTATTATTGTAAAACAAAAAAAAGATGGTTTTTATTTAATTTTCGAACTCTATGTTAATTTAAAAGACTTTGTCACGATGTAATTGTATGGCTTAAAGCTCAACGGATATTCTGAAGCAAAATTTAGCCGAAAACGAGCGCTAATCTCTGTGCGCGGACATGTTTTGTAGTAAATATTGGCTACTTTCTAGCGCCTATTCTATCTCGTAGGTTACTTATAAAATATATATTTTAATTGCATCAAGAAATTCATCAAAAAATCTTTCCAACGGTACCAAATATGTGGCATTTTGTTTAACTTTTAAACAAAATATCAGCTATAGCATAAGTACAGTTTTTGTTGAAAAAATCCTGGTTTCCCGCCTTAGTTCACTTGAGCAGTATGACCATGAACGAACGGCCAATAGGACCGGAATTCTCCAACTCATGAATTTCTTCGTTCCACAAGAAATAACATCGATGTAAACAAAGCTCTATCAACTTTTTAGTTTCCAATATAGTAAGTTTAGTAGAAAATTTGTAGGAATCATCTTTATTTAATTGATCTAAAAGAATCAAAGTAGCTTCTTTAAATGGAATTGATGGATAGAGGTTTACTACATCAAATGAAACTTGAACCTCATTTTTTTCTATATCCCATGAGTTTGCTTTGTTAATAAAGTCAGAAGAGTTTTTTAAACGTGTTACGTTTTTGTTTAAGACAGATTGTATTGTCTTTACTAAGTAGTTAGATATTCCATAGTTAATCGTGCCGATTGTTGATACTACTATTCTCATAGGATAGGATTTTTCAGGTTTGTGAGCTTTAATCAGACCATACAAACGAGGTGGGATGGGGTCACTTGGATATATATTATCGTATTCAGTTTATGAAAACCGTTGCTTTTTATTAAGTTGTGAGAGATAGGTTCTGATCTTAGTCGCATAACTATAAGTAGGATCCTCACTCAGAACTTTTGTTGGACCAATCTGTTCGCGAATTTTTTCTAAAGCTTTTTCGTGTTCTATTCTAACAAAACCATTACCTTCATCAAACCGATATATCGACAAGTTTGCTTTCTTTAATTTCTTTAAGAGCTTTTCTTTGTTGTCTTGTTAAGTTTTGGCTCAATTTTTTGCCCATTTTAAGTTCTTTTAAGACATTTTTCCTCAAATTTTGTGCATTTTCAATCTTGTTGTTATATTCCAGCTTTAAAGCAAAAGACTCTGTTATTGCAATAATATCCATATAAGGGATATCTCTCAAAGAAGGTACAAAGTGTGGGCCAAGATTAAGAAGATCGTTTTGGTGTTTTGGAATCTCGGTACTGCAGAGATTTAAAACAGCGTTCTTTGTATACATGGTTAACTTGCAGCTATTATTACCGTGGTTACTTTTAAATTCGTTTAGGAGAACGTTAAACTTTTTGAATAATCTTTCTTTTGACTTTTTAAACATTTCGCGGGCTTTTTCAGTGACTTGTTCAACTTTTTTGCAGTCTATTTCATCACGAGTAACTTTCAAGAATTTGCTGGAGGTTTTTAGTTTTATTTATAAGGAAAAAATATCGTTTTCTAGCATCGTTTTTGATACAAATCAAAATTTTTAATCTAAATTGAAAAACTATACTCTTTGCTCTCTTCGTACTTACAGGGCTGTTAATACGTAACTATTTCGGAATAAGTTTGTGTTTTTCACATTTTTGAAAAAAAATATACTGGTTCTTAGATTTAGCTACCGACCTCTTTAGTAACTGCAACTGTTCAGTTCGTTTGTAAATATCAGCTCCGTATTTAGCTGTTATATATGATTTGAATGTTGACATCTTGTATAAGAGTGTATGTTATATTAATAATAAACATCAAATAATACGAATTCTCTAAATACAAATATTAATTTATTATGAGATATTTTCGCTGGATTATGGTTACCAGCAGAGTTGTTACGGCATAATATGTCTGGCAGATCTGTCGACATATTTTCAGACATATTTTACATCGACATAAAATATGTCCGAAATATTTTTCTGCCAACTTACTTTGACATAATTTTATGTCTGAGATATTATCTGCCGACATAAAGCATGTCAGAAATATTTTTCTGCCAACTTACGTTGACATAATTTTATGTCTGAGACATTTTCTGCCGACATAAATTATGTCAGAAACATTTTTCTGTCCACTTACTTTGACATAATTTTCTGTCTGATACATTTTCTGTCGACCATGGCCTACACTATTACACGGCCGTATATGTTACATTTTAGAGGCCGATTCTAAGAGGTCTATTCAGGGTTGCCAGATTGGCCATTTAGTGGCCAAATCCGTGAATCTGGCCACCGCAAAAAATAATCGGCTTATCGGCAATTTAGCTATGTTTGGTTTTTTTATTCCATTATTTTATTTCTTAAAATGATTATTATAGTAGGCTGATTATGATAACTTAATTATTAAGTGTAAAATAATGTTATTTTTTAAAATTTTAAAATGTTATTTTTATTAATGCAGGTATAAGGTATAAAAATTATAATATAAATAGTTGAATATGTTTAATGTTTTTTTATAACTTCTAAATTAGAAGTTATAACAAAGTAATAACGAAGTAATAGTAAAAGTAAATAAAGAAGTAATAACAATTCTAGTAAAAAAAAAACAAGAACAACAGTTTGATTTTATTTATTTTTAGTATCTAAATTTTAATCAGCTATGTCTTCAGAAAAGTGGAAGACTTCTTATGATGTTAATCGCCGATATAAAAAGATATGGGAGAAAAAGTTTTCATGGGTTCAAATGGTTGAAGATGGTACCCATAGAGCATATTGCAAATGGTGTCATTGCATCATTAAGCCTAAAATGACCAATCTTGTCACACATAACAACTCTTTGAAACACAACCAAAGTACTCCATTAATTGAGAGTGTTACCGATATAAATTTATCAGAAGATATTAAAAAAGCAGAACTTCATTTGGCTTTAACTATGACATGCCACTGTGCTGTGCACACTGTTGACCACTTGAATGAAGTTTTTGTTGTTTATGGACGTGGAAGTTTACTAGAACATGTAAAAATCCATAGAACTAAATGTATGGGATTGATAAAAAATGTTATTTCTCCTTCATTGAAAGATGATGTTGTTAAAGACTTTAAAAACAAAAAATATGCCATAATAATAGATGAATCTACTGACATTTCAGCAAATAAACATTTGTGCATTTTAGTTCGTTTTTTTAGTGTTTTAAAAAATGAAATTGTGACGAAGTTTTTGGGATTAATTCTAGTCCATGAAACTACAGGGGAAAATATATTTCACTTGCTTGATGAAGAAATTAAAAAGTGCGGTCAGAGTCTTTCTAATTGTATAGGATTTGCCACAGATGGTGCATCAAACATGGTAGGATGTAATAATTCTGTTTGGACGAGAATTCAAAATGTTTCACCTAACTGTATCCAACTTAAGTGCATATGTCATTCATTAGCATTGTGCATTGAAAATGCAGTGTCTAAATTGCCTTCTAATATTTCTTTTTTATTGTCAGAAATACCCCATTGGTTTCATAATAGTGCATTGAGACGTGAAAATTACATGGACTTATTTAATGTAATGAATGCTGCTACCAAATCTGAGACAGCTCGATATGCCCCTCTTCCATTTGAAAAACCTTCATTTACAAGGTGGCTTGCTCATGGAAAAGTGATGTTTAACATTTTAATGAATTGGGAAGAGCTTAAAGCCTATTTTATTTGTGCTGAACTATCACCTTCAAATTTTAGGTCCAGATTCAAAGCAAGACTTTTGAAAGAATTGATGTCAGACACTGAAAATTTTCTATTTTTTCACTTTATAACACCTGTTGTTCAGGAATTTGAAAGAATGAATAGTTTATTTCAGCAAACAAAAGCTGATCCCTGTGACCTTTACAAACAAATGAATTTGTTTCAAATGAGCCTTAAGCACAGAATTTATGATTTTAGCAGTAACAAAAAGAATATATATAATGTTGACTTTGGTGCTAAATTTATAAAAGAATGTGATTCTTTTTTACAAAAGTCCAATCATAGCATTGACTCTTGTATCAAAATAAAAAATGTAAAAGAAAGATGCCTGTGTGTATTAGATGAAGCTTATAGTCAAGTAACATCTAGACTACCATCATCAATGGAGACATATAAAAATTTATCGAACTTGAATCCAGATATAATTTTAAGTAAAGAATCAAGACCCAACGTTTCTGAACTGCCCTTTTTACATCTAGTGATTGATGACTTGGGTTTAATAGAAGAACAGTATCGAAAAATTCCATTTGTAGATTGGAAAGAAGAAGAACCATTTAAAGTAGGTGGCTTTCCAACTGATACTGAGCAGTTTTGGCTAGGTGTACTCCAGCATAATACTTTTAAAAACCTTGCAAACTATGCCTTAACTTGTTTGATAACACCTGTCAGCAATGCTGTAGTTGAGAGGATATTCTCTCTTGTATCTGCCACTAAAACAAAAGCCAGAAATAGAATTTTACTAAATATGTTAGATGCTGTTATAAGAATAAGATCAGAACTAATTTTTTCAGGAAAGTGCTGCAAAGATTTCACTATCTCAAAAAAAATGCTGACTAATTTTAGTTCAGATGTAGTGTACAAATCTGAAATTGAAGACTCTTCGTTTTCAGAAAATGTTGATGACTTTGAAGATGATATATAACAATTGTGTAATGAAAAATTTAAAAAAAAAATTTGCTAATGGTTTTATTTCTCTCAATAAATGTGTTTACCCCAAGTTAATATAAAAAAGAAGCAATATAAAAACTTACATGGCATTATTCCATGAAAAGAAATAATTTTTTATCAACGTTTTATCAATATTTTAATAAAGGAATTATTACGTTAGAAACAACAATAACATTAGAATCAAGTTTAAAATAGTATTTTTTTTTAATTAAATGGATGATTATGTCAGTATTAGTATTTGGCAAAAGCTATATACTGGGGTATGAACAGGAGGGCGAAAGCCCCCCAAGTCGTCAAAATATCATTTTTTTATTCTAATTTTAATTCTGGCTGTTTATGCCCATTTAATTTTTGTTTTAGCCCCCTTAATTTTCTTGACCTTCCTAAGCCACAGTCTCTCTCTCTCTCTCTCTCTCTCTCTCTCTCTCTATATATATATATATATATATATATATATATATATATATATATATATATATATATATATATATATATATATATATAGAGAGAGAGAGAGAGAGAGAGAGAGAGAGAGAGAGAGGGAGGGAGGGAGGAAGGGAGAGTATAATTTATATGTTTTAAATGTAAAGCCTTTTTTAATCAAATTAAATAAAAACTATTGTTATAGATTTTAGATAATTTGATAAAAAATATATAATAATAATAATAATTGTTTTCTATTAAAGAGTTTATAATTTAAGAATACATAAAAAAAGTTTTTATTTACTTAGCTAATAAACTTAACTTTTTTATTTATTTTATTTATATAACTACGACAGTTTTTACGGTATGTTGATATGATCTAAAGAATCATTGGACAAATTTTATCCGATTGTCTTATTTTAGCCAGTAAGATTTACTTTTTGAAAATTAAACCAATGCGATCACGGAGAATTTGGCTACTTTTTGGCCACTTTTGGCCATTTCTGGATACCTTATTTTATATTTCTGGCTACCGGGTATCGCAAAATATCTGGCAACCCTGGGTCTATTTATAAAAAAGATGGCTGCGCAATTACAGAGAAAAAACATATCTCATGCGAACTAAATGTAATATTACGAGTACAAATAAAAAGTATTCACAGAAAACTGGCATTTTGTGTTTTCATACCAGCGATTTATGTATTTATAAACATATATATCTATGTATATTATATATATTTGTGTCTAATATATATTTTTATATCTGTTAATAATACATTTAAATTGACAACAACATTGAGAATTTATAAAGAAATCACAGGTTAAGGTTTGTGTTCTTTTATATTTTTATCCATTTCTATGTTTTATCTATTTATAATGTTTTTTGTTTTTTTTAACTTTACTTTTGTCTCTGTCTACTTTTAAAACTTTTAACAGCATCTTTTCTTACAGTGGCATTGATTAGGTCCTGCTTATTGTTAAAAAAGATATTAATTATAATTTTAGAAGCAAAGTTAAAACCCCATTCTTTGTGTAAATCACAAGTAAAAGTAATTGTTGGCAAGTATTTTGATAAAACAAAGGTTGATACTTCTTTGACATTAGCCCCTTGTTTAGTTATTAAATTTAAAAGTTTATCTAAGACTGCAAAACATCCACATGTAAAATCTTTGAGTGAAAGTGAAGGTACAGTAAGACCACCTCTTGAAAGTAATTGTAGATATGGAAAAATAACTATATTGCTTGTATCTATAGCTAGCATAGATTTGCAATAACTGCATTTGCTTCTTTTTATCAATTTCTTAGCTATATAACCAGCAATTGTTGTTGCAACCTCTTCTGTTTCAGGTAAGAGAGTTGATTCAGATATCTCATTTGAATTTAAATCTAATATTTCCAGTAATTCTTTATTAATTGGGTTATTATGGTCCTTCTTTAGATCCTCTTTCCAAAAATTTACATTCTCCTTAATTAAAGACCGACATGCTAAAATAACTTCTGAATGTTGAACTTCTAGTAAGCTTACTAGAAATCTCCCCACACTCATCTGTCTATATTGTGAAAATCTACGCTCTATTGGGTCACTTTGAAGTTGTGAAGTGAGCACATACAAATATCCTTCTTCAATAAGCTCATCTATAAGTAAAGCTTGGGAACGCAGAGTTGTGATAAGAGCAGATGATGTTTGTTTTGATAGTGTAAAATATGGAGATTTCTGCCAAAGTTCAATCCAATTAGCTAGTTGCCTAAAAAAAGTTGTTTTACCATCATCACAAACAATTGCATTACCAAGTTTATTTGGACTAAATTGTTGTTTAGAATTTGAAATAGTCCACCATTTTTGAAAAATAGTAAGAAAACCAGAAATGTCTTTTCGTTCTGGAAAATAACTTTTAAAACTTGCAATTGTTGTTTCATCAAAAATGGACAGTGCAAGAGAAACATTTTGCTTTCTGTTACCAGGGTGAAGACTTTGATATGTGATTTTTGGAGCTTTTCTTAAATAACCCTGAAGTTGCTCATCTTTAGAATGTAGATGATGAAAATCTCCCCAAGTAATATAACCAGCTGGACAACTATAAGAATCATCCTTTATATTGTATGTGAACGATGGAAAGACAAATTGTTTACAGTGTAATAAATTATTTCTGATATTTTTAACTAAGTGAACACTATCATAAAATAAGTATATTTTATTATTCGGACTATCAGGATGATGAATAAACAAACTTGATTGGTTACCAAATTTAGAATGAAGCAAACTAAATGCAGTTACATTTGCTTGATGATTGTCAGTAACAATTCCTTGAATTTTAAAACCAGATAGAGAAAGAGAACTAATAGAATCTGATATTTGATCTGAAAGCCATTTACCACTTATAGTAACTTCAGGTATTGCTTTTATAATAAAAGGAATAGATTTCTTTAAACTAACTAATCATAAATGCAACAACTCCTTTGTACAGAGTACCCTTGTCATTTGCACCCACATAAACACCACTACAATATTGTGCTTGTTTCTGAAGATAAAATTCATCTACAATTAGTATTATATCTTCGTGTATTGAACCTTTCTCAAGCAGTGTTTTAGCAGCCTTTATTGCATCAACTCCACCTTGTTTTATTTTATTCAATAAAGAAATTGAAGGTAACGGAAAAAATTCAAGTAACATTCTATATGCTTGTATAGATGTATATCTTAATAATAAAGCATGTCTAATCATATTAGCAGAATACTGTGGTTGACCCTTGGATTTATAGTATATTCGACTATTCATTTCATCAAGAAGCATATTTCTATTGGAAGAAGCAATGATTTTTATGCATGAAGTAAGATTCTCTAACATACTCAAACAAGTTAATTTGGCATTATGACCTTTAGTTAACCATGGAGGAAGTGGGACATTATTTCCTTTATATTGTAAAGCTACACATAAACAATTGTCAATTTTTATTGATTCAAGAATCAATGGAAAATGTGTAATTGGATCAAATACTAAACTATAATAAATTCACAATTGAGATGTTTTTTAAACTCAAAACCTTCTGGTGAATGTTGACTATTTAACATGTTCCAGTCAGTAATTTTATCATTTTTAGAAAAAGAACTAAGTTCATCTTCTTGATAAATCCAAGCTTTAGGTGGTCTTCTCATAGCAATAGGTGATGGTAGTGTGGAAGGACGTTTTAAGCACTCACTTGAAAAAATTTCAGGAATAGGATCCAGATTCCAATTTAACTTACATTTTATACCACGGATAATGTACTTTTCATTAAAATGCTTTTCACACAAAACAGAGTTAGGTGAAGGCACCCAATCACTACAGTTTACAAAATGAACCCAATAATTTAGTAACTCTTCATTTTTTAAAGGAAAATGAAAAGAAGCAACTTTTTTATCTTCCAAAGAACTGATGTATCCAGTTTTACAACCATATGCAACACACTTGTTAACCATGATACGATTTAACTTTTTTAACTTTTATTAACTTTCTAAAATAGCTATAAATATATATATATATATATATATATATATATATATATATATATATATATATATATATATATATATATATATATATATATATATATACAATTTACTTAAAAATCGTGCTAAAACTATAGTCATAATGCCAAAGGCCGTGGAAGACAAGGAGAATGAAAATATCATTTTTATGTATGTTGACAAAATGGCTCCCATAAACATTTTCTGAGGTCATATCCTATCTGAAGTGAGCGTTTTACGTGCAGAAAGTATAGTTACACCAAAATACATACTAAAGTATTTTTCGGGCTAAAGTAGCATTTAAGAGAGCAACTCAAAATCTTGTGTTTGTAACATGTGGGGGGGGGGGGGGGGGGTCAGAAATTAAGTATACACCCTGTATTTCAAATAAAACAAATATCTTAACCGAAAATTTATTTCAAATAAAACAAATATCAATGATAATGTTTGGTTGTTAAATTTTTTTTTTCTCTTACACGTTTTTTAAAGAGAAAATATCCCTTTTCAGATTGTAAATGATACAACTCAAACAAAGTAACTGGCAATTAGAATCAAACATTTGTGTCTGCTCTCCTCAATCAAACCACATGGCATTATAGGTTGCTAAAATTTGGAAATTTGGCTTTTTTTTTTTTATCCAATGGTATTTTATGGCCTTTTACCTTTATTTTGGCATTTTGACACAGAAAAATTTAAATTTTTAAAAAAGTATTTATTTTGGAAAAAAAGTTGAAATTAATTTTTGCCCCTCAAGAATTTTTAAGGATAATAAAAAACACCTTTTGACTTCCGATCCGAAGATTAACTAGTTGATTTCATTGATGAAATTTGTTCAAAATAAAGTGACGGAATCATTTTGAAACAGCCGCGATATGAAAGGGCATTATTATGCATTTTACATTCACGCTTTTGGCTTTTCACATGTAAAAAATGTTGGCAACACTGAATTTAATTGTCAATTAAAACGACTAAAATATGACGACTTGGAATGCTGGCTTCCACGTTTGAGACATTAAAACGATTTTCCTAGCCGCATTAAAAAAAACTCTTGATGCTGGAGCCTTTTGATCCAAATGCTTTTCAGTAGTAGATTTTTATATCACGGCCGTTTTAATCATAATTCTATACTCAAAACTAACGTTGACTTTTTGTGCTAGAATTCTGTCAAATACTTTGCTAACTCAAAAGCTAAAAGAATTTTATTACTTTATAAAAGTTTTTTTTTTTATGTTTCGACTCTAAAAAGGTTTTCAGAACTCGATTCTTGCACTGGGGCGCCATAAAAAATTGACTAATTGAAAATGTGAAATGTTCAACAAATTTTATTTTATCAATTAAATCTAGATTATTTTTTACTACCATAATTGAGTCTAAGAAATCATTTGAAATGCGAGTACGTAGATTAGGGTGTCCCACTTTTAACCTGACCACAAAGAATTCAAATGCACCTTATCTCAATCATCCTTATTTGGTCCCAGGACACACCAAAAAAATTTTTAGGTCTCCAAGTCAAGGGGTTCCAGTACAAGGTATTTTCATATGCGAGGTTCCATGGAATTATTCGCCGCCCCCCTCCCTTTCGGTGCCCCTAACTTATGAATTGAATAGTAGAAAATTGTCCATTTTACATTTATTTTTGTTCTGAAAAATACTTCTACAAACTTGTCATTTACAACAATTAAAGACAAATAAAGTCAAAAATCATATTGAAATTACATAAAATCACTTTTTTTCATGTCTTTTCCAACCTCTTTTTGGTTTTTTTGCACAGCTTGCATGGTATCCTGTAGAAGTATTTCTTCATGACTTTCAGTCACAAAATCTTGCACAAGTTTTTTATGGCGCTCAGCCCTGTCATTTACTACTGCTAGGTTCTCCATCTGATGTTGAAAATGTCTGTAGGAATCATTTTCAAAGTTATCCTTTATCCATGAGTTGATTACTCCCGTAGTTATACCTAGGTATGTGAAGAGCAGCCAGGAGTCCTTAGTGATAAAGTCGGACAAAACTGACATAGGAACCACATGAGTTGGAGGTTGAGGTTGTTCCTGTTCAAAATCATTAGGTTGCGGACAATTGAAACCTAGCAGCTTCTGAGCTAGCCCAGCTCTTTCCTTCAGTTCTAAATGTCTATTTGCTGTTGAAAGAATAACTAGCTGTGGGGTCAGGTACCAACTATGACGGACCAGGCTTGCATGGAGCAGCTTTCCCAGGGGACCATACTTGGATATATATAGCTTATTGCTCATCATTTCATAAGCTAGCTTAAAAGCATCCAAATTATGTGATGGAGCCTGGGCAGCCAGAGGAGACTTTAAAAAGTATGCTCCATAAAATGTGACAATAAAGTCAGTTGACAGTTCGAGCATATCTTTCTCACTATTATTCAACTTTAAATTAATTTTTGAAGTCATCTGCATTGTAAGCAAGTATAGACAATCAGCCATGAACCTTGCTTGATGGTGGGCACCTGGTTGTTTGAACTGGAAACCAGGTACATGGCCACCAAGGTAAATGACTATTAGCTCACAAAGAACTTTATAACCTCCCCTTTGAAAGCAATCTTGCAATCTTGAAAGCAATCTTGTTTTAGGGCTGTTATGCAGAAGTTCTTAGTATCTAATACCCTTCTATGAAAATCAGTACCTACCATATACTCCTCTCTTCCATAATTGAAAAACAGCAACTGATCAACATTATTTGCCCTTTCTCTTATTTCTGGCCAGATTTTTTGAAAATCTTTATATATTGCACGTGATGGAGATGTTGTTGAACCTTGAATATAATCCATTGCATGGGAAATATGCCTTTCAGATATATGGTGCCTTTAAAGATCAATTTTCAAAAGTTACAAAATGTAATAATTTTGGAACAGTTTAGTGCAACAAACTTTTAAAATATGTTTTCAAAATATTTACCTACAGAGCAGCCAAAGCACAGGTCTTTTAAGCACATGATCCACCAAGAACTTAATTGCCCCCTTGTATTTTCCAGTATTAGAGGCTGTTGTATCTGCACTACAACCAATGATCTGGTCAGTGAGCTCATAATACTCTAATATGTTCTGAATAGCTATAGCTTGATCCTGCCCTTTAGATGAATCAATTTCTAGAACTCCTAGCAAGAAATCTAAGGGTTCATTGACCTGGGGGGATGATATACTGAGAGCAAGTCTTTCTACAGTTTTAGACATTTTTTGGTCAGTTCGATAGTGTTTGACCAGTTTCGTATCAAAATGAATGACGACCTTTAAACCCCGAACTTTGTCCAGATTTTCTTCTCTCACTATTCTAGCTTCATTTTTAATCACAATCTTTTTGTTTCTATGTAGACTACTCTTTGATACAGGAACTGTATTTAGATCAACACCACCAATCTTGAAAAGTGAGGACAGAAGTGAAGTTTCAGCTCGAACACTGACCTTGTACCTAGTCAAGAAAGGAACCCACTTGTCAAGAACATCATTCATTGAAAGCTCCATGTAAACTCTATCTTCACTGATCTTCTTTTTTTTTTGGCAAGGTTCAAATTCACTGTCAGTATCAGTAGCACTCGTACCACTTGAAGATCTCAAAATCTTTCATCCTTTCTATGTCCTCTATAGCTTTTTTCTTTGACATTTCTTGTTTTTCTTTTTTATGTTGTTCTTCTCTACGCATACTTTCTATCATATCTAACATTCGTTTTTCCCCGTCTACCATTTTTTCTTGATAAGATTTATCTTTCCCAGTGTCAAACTTAACCATTTCACCTTTGAATGCTCTTTTCAGGAACTCAATATCTTCTGTCTTTGCTCTTCTTTGATCTTGTTTATTTCCATAAGGGTTCTAAGAGTACATAGTTTCTTGTAGCGTTCGTAAGATTTCTCAAGCTTCTCTTTCACTACTTGTTCTGTAACCCGAAATCTTGAATCAAACCCACCCTTGTCCCAAATACTTAACAGTTCTCTCAGAATGCATACTCCAGTAAATTCTCCCCTGTTACTTTTCGTACACTCCCCTCCGATGCAAAGCATAGATCTTGACATTGTCTTTTGTGCACAGGACAGTTTTGCGTTTTGATTATTCTTACTTGACTTGAGCCAATATATTCGACGACAAACTTCTCCCAGTGTGGGTAGTCTAAACATATGTAAAAGTCTTTACATATTTGTTTCAAAAGTTTTTCACCTAAAAAAAGCTTTTCCAATTCATTATTTTAATTAAATCTTAAAATATTACCTGTTTGGTGCAAACATATGTAATGGATGCTGAAGTATGTAGATTGTTCTTTTACACCTATTAGTTCTCTGTGAAGCTAAACTTATGTAGAAGAATGTACCTGAGGTTCCTGGTTGACAATCCCTGTTAGTCCTAGGAGAGGTATATCTCACTGGAGGAAGAATTCTGCAACGTGTAGTTACCAAGGAGCTCTTCTCATTTTTCTCTCTAATAGTACTCTGACCATTTCTAGTCCTTGGAGATTAACGAGGAAATCCATCATCATCGGCCATTATATATTTTAAGAAAGTTGTTATAATCTGAAAAGTATAAAATGAAAGGGTTTTATAATATTTTACATAAAAGCAATTATTTGAATAGAGCATTAATATCGCTAAAGCAATGACAAAATATTGCAAAAACAACATATTTAAATTTGACTTTATTCATCCAAGACATAATATTTCAATTTTTGTATAAAAAATCTCATTTTATGTCTAAAATAAGACATCTTAATTTGTGACTGAAAGTCATGAAGAAAGTCTTCTACAGGATACCATGCAAGCTGTGCAAAAAAACCGAAAAGAGGTTGGAAAAGACATGAAAAAAAGTGATTTTATGTAATTTTAATATGATTTTTGACTTTATTTGTCTTTAATTGTTGTAAATGACAAGTTTGTAGAAGTATTAACTCTTAAATGAAAGATTTTTTTTCAGAACAAAAACAAATGTAAAATGGACAATTTTCTACTATTCAATTCATAAGTTAGGGGCACCGAAAGGGAGGGGGGCGGCGAATAATTCCATGGAACCTCGCATATGAAAATACCTTGTACTGGAACCCCTTGACTTGGAGACCTAAAAATTTTTTTGGTGTGTCCTGGGACCAAATAAGGATGATTGAGATAGGGTGCATTTGAATTCTTTGTGGTCAGGTTAAAAGTGGGACACCCTAACGTAGATGGCTATTAACTAAAGCGAATCCAGAGAAATCTCATTCAACTTTTACGCTGGAGAACGCTGCACCATAAACTACTTGCGAGATTTCATAGAGCCGATTCCATTTTGTTTTCTGGATTTTCTTCCAGTACTCAAAAATGTTGAATTCAACGTCTAATGACACTCTTGGTTCATTAAGAGTCCATTTTAAAATTAATTGACGAATATCTTGATCTGATTCTAAAGCTGCATTTTAAAAACTCAACGCAATTTTATAGTTGCATATCGAGCAGGTGGTGATTATTTTTATTTTGGCTCAGCAATTAATTTAACAAATATTAAATCATGTTTATGATAAAATTGAAACATTTTTAGCTCCTTATGGGCAATTGAATATCAATGGTTTACCTTTGTTTAAAAGTAGCAAAATATCATTTTGGCCAGTTCTGTGTCTTTTGCAAGGTTTTAATTTTAAAAAACCTGTGTGATTCAAGTCTGTTAAAAATCACATTTAGTATCACACTTAGAAAAAGTTAGACATTGCAATTTTAGATGACAGAATTCTCAAGTGTGTATTCAACAAGTTGATGATGGTTTTGTTGTTTCACTCTTTTTTCACTTGTTATAATTTAATTTGTTGAAATCTGTACTAAGTCTTTTTTCTTCTATTATTACTAACAAAATTAGTATGCTTATTTCAGTTTTATATGAGGTAGTAATTGAAATATTTAACTTATTTAGGTTAATTTTACTTGTCTCTTAAGTAATTTTCTTTCCTAATAATAACAATTTTATAATAACATTGTCTATATTATGAATTCAATAGCTGCTGATTGGAGGAATTACATTTGGTAAATGTAATTGGCATAGAAATGATTCCCATAAATGTTTAATAAATTGTTTTTGATTTTGTATTTTATATTTTGTATTTCGTATTTTCGCATTAGATTTTTGAGATACTTTTGGTATTTTTAGTATATACATGTACACTACAATTTAGTCATGCATTTAAATTAAAGGTTGATTAAATTAAAGAAGATTTTATTGGGTAAGAATAAATTTATATTTATAATTTTGTCAAGTTAATGTTTATATGTAGGTGCTGTAAAACTAAATCATTTAAACTCGGGAGCATCAAGCGAAGAGTTAAAGCGTTGGCTGAAGAGTATTTTCAGCTTTTAGGAGATCGAAATGGTGGATGAAACGCTTGAGAAGAACGAAAAAACTCGTTGGTTAAATAGCACTATTTCAAACTATCAGTAATATCTATTCTGTTTAAAATTATTTTTGTCGATTTGAACTGGAATAAATATTAAAAAATATTTACTTTTTTATTTGCTTTTTGTGCGATATCACATTAGAAATGGCTAATAATAGCGCGTTAGTGAATGTATATTGGTTAAAAGTAACGGGTCAGCGCTGGCATACGATCATGGACAAATGCTGGAAAATGATCCCGGGCCAGTGCTGGCTAGCGATGCTGGGCCATTGGCCGTTTTGACATTGGGCCATGATCAATTGCCGGCATCGCGCCGCTGTCGCAAGAGGAACTGGGCCGGCATTGGGCCTCTAACGGGAGGCTGTCTAGGATGTTTCATTTCACTGCAGTCAAATAGTAATTTATATTGCAATAGCTTAACTGTGGTGGTACTTTAATTTATTTTATGACACTTTTACAAATTAAAAAATGTTATTATAGGCTTTTTTTTAGTTATGTGTTTCAACTAACATCTAACAATTTAGTAAAAATTTTTCAAAAAACAAAGGGTTGCACCCTACATCACCAAATTCGCTGAAATTTGGCACAAAAGTGTAAAGATGTAAGTTAGGAAAGACTGTAAATTTTTTTCAAAAATTTTTTATTCCTTGAAGAATTACAGCAACTTAAAGTTTGTTTGATTTTGACTGAAAAATGAGGGGGGAAAAGTGCCGGAAATGTGTCCTTTTACTATTACCCTTATAAGGTGCTTGTAGTAATTTTGCAAAGCTAAAATTTGGTACCAAAGAAGTTTGAATCCTGTTTAATCTGAAAATTATAGATTTGTATCTCTCAAAACAACAAAATATAGTTTATTTCAAGATCTACAAAACGCACCATCTAATTATAATAAAAAAGAGCATTGACAACTATAACTCTAGAAAAAATCTGACTGATAGAAAAAACTTTTGGTTTTAATTTTCTTAAAGATTAGACATATATCTATTTTACGAACCAATTTTGTTTTGGCCTTATGTTTTGCTGAGGAGTTATTGATGTTTTGGTTTTTCAATTTTTCTGAAGAAATTTAAAAAAAAAATAAGTGAGCAAATTCATTTTGGCTTTGAACTAAATACAATTATATTTGTTTTTAATCAAATTTTGAGTCAGTTAATTAAAAAAACAACAGAATGTGTGTTATGTGATTTAAATTTTTACAAAGTTGTTACAAAATATTGTTAAATATTTTGTAAACATATAAATTTTTTATTTTCATTACATAACAGTTATGTTATTTGAATTGTTATTTTCATTACATAATTCTTATGTCATTTGCATTGTTGTTTTCATTACATAGTAGTTATGTAATTAAATTAAATAATATTATGTAATGTTTTTTTCCTTTATGATTGTTTTATTGTAATAAAATAGTGATTATCTCATCAATTTAAGTAATAAAATGACAAGTGTACATAATAATATCCAATAAATATTACCTTGTTAAATTATATAACTAAATATAATTATATTTAGTTATAATCTACTTTCAACCTAATTTTTGGTAGATAATTAGTAGAGAATTGACAATAATTAGTAGATAATTAGTCATTTAAAGTATGTCTATTAAAACTAATAGCTATTTGTTCAAGCAAATGTTCTTTATAAATATAACTTTATTTTTATTTTAATCATATTGTTTGTGTTTAAGTGTACTTTGCTCATTAGGAATATTGTATTGAAGATTTCTTCTATTTAAGTGTTTAGATTATAATTCCTCATTTTAGTTTTATATGGATAACAAAATCAATTGTTCATTTGTAAATGATTATGGAGCTTGTTATAAACAATCATATACCTAAGTAAGAAATCTGATTGAAGATATTGACAGGAATGATCTTAAATTACTTGTAAAACGAACAAACTTGAAAGAAGAACAAATTACTATGGATGCACACATCATCGTGATATGTTAATAGTGAGATATAAGAGTAATCAGAAAAGTTGCTGTAATCCATTTCTGACTCACAAAAAAGCGTGTAGAGGTAAAAGTTTATCCATTTACATTTTAATGGGTAATACCATTCTTAATAAGTTGTTTATTAGGATTTGTTCATTGTTTTATAATAATAGTATAATTAATGTTATAGTATTTGAGTAATATAGTACATTTTCTTTTCAGCATCTCTACGTGTGATTACAATGCATACTGTATTAGAAGCAGAAACCATAGGTTTAAATCTTATACCTGGAAAAAAGTTGTGTCCAAGCTATTGAAGTAAAGTTATGAAACATTTATAAAAAAGTATGAGTGAAAATGATGAAGATTTTGATATTGTTAGTGAAACATCCATTCAAAATAAAAAAGAGGGTGTAAATACACACTTTACAGTTGCTGGAATATCTCCTATTAAGGTCAAAGGATTGCATAAGTCAGGTAAAATTAGAGAAAGTAAACGAAAATTGACAGCATTAACAACCTCCATTAAAAAAAAAGTAGCCACTTCCCTTAATATACCAGAAGAAAGTTTTGAAGAACAGTCAGGTTTCGGTAATGAGTATATGGAAAAGGCAAACTTGTTTGATAACATGATAGTATTGTAAGCTAATAAAATTGCTTACAATACTATCTTACAATACTAAATTGAGTCTACAGCAACATCTAAAAAAATACAACTGACAACACTTGCTCCAACTGACTGGTCAATAAAAATAGTTTGTGAAATATTACATGTAACAAACTATGTAGCTCGAACTGCACGTAAATTAGCATTAGAGAAAGGTATTTTAGCCATGCCTAATCCTAAATTAGGGAAAGTTCTTCAAAATGTAACAGTTCAACTGGTCAAGTCTTTTTATGAAGATGATGAATATAGTCGTATAATGCCTGGTAAAAAGGATTATGTAAGCATATAGAAAAATGTTCACATGCAAAAACGTTTGCTATTATGTAATTTAAAGGAATTGTTTGTTGCTTTCAAAACCATGAACCCAGAAATAAAAATAGGGTTTTCAAGGTTTTGCACATTGCGACAAAAATGGTGTATTACTGCTGGTGCTTCAGGAACACATTCAGTATGTGTCTGTGCTATTCATCAGAATTTAAAACTGCTTTTACATCCTCTTGGTGTGACATATAAAGAACTGTTACCTTATATTGTATGTGACATGACTAATAAAGACTGTATGATGCGTAAATGTGAAAGATGCCCAGCAACTATGAATGCATTGGTTGAAAAACTTTATAATTTAATTGGAGAGTTTGAAGATGACGATGAAGTAGAATTTGATCAGTTGACAACAACAGATAGGTCAAACTTAACACATAATAAAGAGCCAGTGTCTGAATGCATTGACTTAGTATGTAAAAAACTGACTAAATTTGCACCACACTCATATTTACCTAAGAATCAAGCATCATACCTGAGATCAAGAAAGGAAGATATGAATGAGTTAACATCATTATTTCTGGGTGATTGTTCAGAAAACTATAAATTTGTAGTTCAGGATGAAGTACAAAGCTTTCATTGGACAAATTTACAATGTACACTACATCCTGTGATTATCTATTTCAAAAAAGAAGGTTTTCTCAATCACAAATGTTTTTGTATTATTTTAGATGATATGATACATGGTGTGAACATGGTTTACAAAATTATTGATGTTGTCAGCAATGATATTAAAACAAATCTACCTCAAATAAAAAATATTGAATACTTTTCGGATAGGTGTGCAGGTCAATACAAGAATTGTAAAAATATTTTGAATCTTTGTTTCCATCTTGAAGATTTTGGTCTTTCTGCTAAATGGAACTTTTTTGCAACTAGTCACGGTAAGCAACCTTGTGATGGGATAGATGGTACAGTCAAACGTTTAGCAACACTAGCAAGCTTGCAAAGAGATATGGGTAATCATATTTATCTCCACAAGCAATGCTCAAATATTGCAATGAAAACGTTGAAGGTGTACATTTCATTTATATATCATCAGAAGATTTAACTTTGGTAAGAAACACTCTTAAGGAATGATTGGATACTGCAAATACCATACCTGGAACACGTAGTTTCCATCAGTTTGTACCACTTGGCCATCAAAAGGTTAAAATATATATATTTAATATACCTTTTATCATCTTTAAAAAATATGCATAATTTTTTATTGATAAACTCGAATAGATTTTTTATTTGTGTGGAATCATCCTCAAAAGTATTTTTGTTTTATTTTTGACTTTTTAATTTTTTTTTAATTCCTTTAAAAAAACATGTTTGACAAAATAAGTAAAACGGAATAAATGTTGCTTTTTTTTTCTAGATAGGTGCAAAGCTATGCAGTGTTGATGAAAATTTTGCTTTTATTCATGATTTTGGAAACATCCCTGTAACAACTGCATACTTAGTACCAGGTGATTATGCCTGTGTTTCCTATGAGCAAAAGTGGTGGATTTAGCCAAAGACGACTTGAAAAAAATTGTTCTCCTTAGGAAATAGAGATTTTTTATATTTAAACTAATTTCAAGTTTGTTGAGTCTGATATGTCCTATCCATACTTTTTTTAATCTTTTATTTTTTGTACAATTTAAATAATGTGAATGAAAAGCATATATAAAATCATTTAAATTGAGTATTCATTTTTCAAAAGGTTTTTTTATACCTTATTATTTTGTTCTAAAAAATTAATAAAAATAATTAAGTCACTAAACTGTTAATTTCTAATTTGATTAATTTGTAGAAAATTGGGATAGGTTGCCTGATTTTTAAAATATCAAAAAATTTTGTGTTCATATCAAACCTTAACAACTCCTCAAGTAAACGTAAGGCCAAAACAAAATTGGTTCGTAAAATAGATATATGTCTAATCTTTAAGAAAATTAAAACCAAAAGTTTTTTCTATCAGTCAGATTTTTTCTAGAGTTATAGTTGTCAATGCTCTTTTTTATTATAATTAGATGGTGCGTTTTGTAGATCTTGAAATAAACAATATTTTGTTGTTTTGAGAGATACAAATCTATAATTTTCAGATTAAACAGGATTCAAACTTCTTTGGTACCAAATTTTAGCTTTGCAAAATCACTACAAGCACCTTATAAGGGTAATAGTAAAAGGACACATTTCCGGCACTTTTCCCCCCTCATTTTTCAGTCAAAATCAAAGAAACTTCAAGTTGCTGTAAATCCTAAACGGATAAGAATTTTATAAAAAAAATTTACAGTCTTTCCTAAGTTATGTGTCTAAACGTTTGTGCCAAATTTCAGAAAGTTTGGTGATGTAGGGTGCAGATTTGTGTTTTTTTGTGTTTTTTGAAAAAATTTTACCCAATTGCCTATTCAGTTTTACTTTTAATAGGGAGTTTTGTCACGTGACATTTTATCGTGGAAAAAAATATACCGAACGTTTTTGAAAAACGTCGTCCAAAAAACGCAACAAATGATTTTATGTAGGTGTCGAAGAATGAAAACCCACCTATGAAAATAAATAGTATATATGTATATATAGATGTTATTTTTTTAGAAAAGGTTGCACTACAATAATTTGCTTTAGAATTGATAAAGTTATTTAACTTTAAATGTTTCAGTTTTGTTTATATACAAGTAAATTAAGCTAATTCTTTCGTCCCCACATAAAAATAGATTCTGCAACTATTTATTTATTATGTCAATCAGTTTTTTTTTTTTGTTTTTGGTAGTCTAATAGGGTGGGTTTTTTGTTTTCTAAGTGGAAATTTTATAAATTTCCCCCGTCTTTAGATATTTTATTGTTAACGCAACTTTTTACGCAAGAAAAAAAGTTTTTTTTTTCGGTGCCAAAAGTTTAACGAGAAACTTTAAGGAAATATTTCATAAAATGTATATGAATTGAAAATATTAAAACACGAATATCTTTGGAACTAAATAAGCTACAGAAGTGGTTGAAACCATTTTGAAAATTAAATATATTAAGGAATCCGATGCATTTTAAATAAAAAAGATTTACATTGGCTATAAAAATTGCCTAAGTTCCCTACTTTTAATAAATTATAAATTTTTTCGTAAAGATTTAAGATTGGAAAAGCTTGTCATTTTTGCTGATTTTTAAGTGTTGAAAGATGAATTCTAAAAGAAGAACTTTCACTGAAAAATAAAAGTCACTTCTGATATAAAGAGATTAAAGAAAAGAAGACAGATGGTGCTTCCCTAAAAAAAATTTTTGTGGGAAGAAATAAATTAGATATTCTACAGCCAAAGTAGAGTTCAGAGATTAAAAAGAATTAAAGAAATGCTGAGTGAACTCAAAGCAATAAGTAAACAAATTTGTTGATTTGTTTGTAACAAAAAAAAAGAAACTGATTGTTTTCATAGACAGACACCCACTCAGGTAGTTTAAGGCCAGTCTCCGTAAATTTCGGGTTTGTTTCGTTTATCTGAGGGTGACGTAAAATTGTGCCGTTCAGATCCCGCGGGATTTCTCTAAACGTTTATAATAAAGCGGTGACTAAAAAGTCCGACAAGAAAATTTTCTTATTTTTTGAGTATATATCATGAGTTCATAAGATGTTATGAATTAGTATATAATATGATGATTTGTAACAAACCACAATATTTATTATTCAAATCTTGAATACTTATTACTTGCAATAGATTTTTTAAATTGGATGTAAATTGTGTTAGTGTATTTTACAAAATTATTGCTCAATGTTCAAAATAGAACATAGAAAATAGAAAGTGCTCAATGTTCTTAAAGAACAAGGAAATAGAAAGACTTCTTGACGATTTTGAAAAGAGAAACTGGCAGCACATATGTATGTATATGTATATATATATATATATATATATATATATATATATATATATATATATATATATATATATATATATATATATATATATATACACGCACACACACACATATATAAGTGTTTAAATATTATCTAGATAATCTAGATAATATCTAAACAAACAAAAAATTAGTAAATCAATTGATTGGATGATTATTGTTACAACAAAATGAATAAAAAATTATGATAAATTAAATAATGATAATCAATACAAATCAAATCCTATTTAAAATTTATTACTAGAATTTAAACTGTTACTCCGATAATATCACAAAGGATGTTTTCAAAACCAATTGCAAAGGTTTTTCCAATTCATTTTGATGTATATAAACATTCAACAATTACCATAATCTTTAAACTTGTTAAGCTGCTTTTAACAAATTTATGTAAATTACTTGTTAATTCAACTAATGTCCATGCATTTGTTGTCATAGATTTATAAGGTATTTTGAATAATAATAATTTTACTACAAAAGAATTTAATAAATTGATTTCAATTTCTTCCAAACAAATCGGTTAAATACGTTTTGTCCACAGTCTACTAAAAGCTACTGCTGATTTTATTAATTTATTTATTTTCAATCTAAATCTTTTTCTTTCTTGCAATACTTTCATTCTTGTTAAATAAACATTTTCTTTTTCTTCATTTTCTCCAGTTTTATTTATCTTTACTATACAAATTAAACATACTATCAGTCAAATTTCAATGTGTTGTATTTAAGCAGGATCCATCCTCCTATAGTAAAATAAATCATATTTCTATATAATTATAAAATATACTTGTAAATAACTTTTTTTTAGTTATATAGTAAGCATTGTAAAATAGTAATTGATTTCTCTGACCAGGAAGTTCCATCAACTACATTTAAAAATAAAAAAAAATCATGAAAAGTATTCAAAAGAGACTCTGCTGTCAAAATATATTTGGCAACTAAAAGAAAAAAATATTAACTTTAAATTAAACTGGTCTATTCTAAAAACTGCGCCTTCCTATAATAACATATCTCAAAAATGTATATTTTGTTAACAAAAAAGTTTCAAATTATTTCTTATTTAGATCAAGAAAATTTACTAAATAAAAAAAACTGAGCTTATTTCTAAATGCAGACATGAAAATAAGTACCTTTTAAAAAATTATAAAAACAAATGACCAAACTTATTAACCAAATTTATTTAATTCTAAATACCAGTTAAAAATAATAAATATATATATATATATATATTTATATTTATATGTATATTTATATGTATATATAGTGACCACACGCTCTATTTTTTTTATTACGAATAACTTTCACCCACAGAAACCATTTTGTTTATGCGGTCATCAAAAAGCCTTTCAAAACAAAATCGCTAAATATTCCCGAGTTCTCGACACTTCATTGTACGTCGTTGAAAGAAATAATTAAACGTCGGATTTTCTACCCTACCTTCTGAATCAAAGTATGAAAAAACAATATAATTTAATATCGATGTCTTTTAGCTTGTAGGTAACTAGAAAAGTTGTGCTTAATAATTTAAACCGTTATTTTTTGAAACATTCATCTTTAAGTTTAAGGACAATATGCGTCATCCACCATATTTTTGTCAATAATATTTTTTTCAACTTAGCCCAACTTTTGCTAAGTATTATTCAGCTTAGACAACAAATTTTCAAAAACAGTTTTTTTTTAAAAAGAAGTTATAGAAGGTAGGACGAACTACCATAAAAATTTGGACTGGCCTTAAATCACCTGAGCAGTAGATATAAGTCATGTAAAAAGACGCACAGAAGTCTAAAACACGTCCTATATTATAGTAAATGTAATGTAAAATCTATAATAATAAGATACGATTGTTTGATAATATTTCTTGAACAATTACTTACACGGAATGAAACAGTTGCATAAAACCGAAAAGCAATTACCAATTGTAGTACAGGTAAAAGAGACCTTGATCATTTTGTTGTTAACACATTTTTAAAATGATGTTAATGAATTTTCTGTAATAAATTATTTGATAGACGTTTACAATGCATGACAAAGTTAATTACATCAATATACCTAAGTTACAACTTTTGGTTGATAAAAAAGTCATTCTTACTAGCTCATTCGACTAGAGTAAGTTATATGGAATTAGTAAGTACACATTTATAAAATGAGAACTGCAGTTTGTTTTTTTTATTTCAAATTTGGTTTCAAGACTATTTGTACTGGTATTAAAAATATGTTTTGAAATTTCAAAAACTCTCTTTTTTCAAGCACGACTTCAGGTCAAGTTTCTTTTATTCCGCTCAAGCCAGACTTCAGATTTGAAGTATGACTTGAAATTTCAAGTCCGCTTCATTCATTTGCAATATACTTTTTGTTTCTCATGCTTATCAAACTATGGCCAATTTTCAAGTATGACTTGCGTTTAAGTTCGCTTCTTTTATTCCGCTCAAGTCACACTTCAGATTTGAAATAGGACATCAACTTTAACGTCGGATCTTGTATTCAACCTTTAACCACAAACGCCTTAAGAAAACGCGGACCGCTTAGAACAAGTTGTAGTCAAATAATCTCACCCTGGCCTTCATGATAATTTTTTAAATAAAACCTGTGACAAAACCTTGTAAGAAAATGAATTTTAAATGTAAAAATCATAAACATTTAATAGTATAGCTTAAATTTTTATAAATAAAAATTTGATATGATGAATGGAAATTTTACAAAAACTTTTCTTTAGTAACACTACAACACTATTGTGGTCAGTTGTGCTGTAGCGTCAAGCAGCTATTAAACACTGCACAGAATTGATTAACTTGATAACCACACAAAATATTTTCTGATTAGAAAATATACTGCATCCTCAGATTTTAGTGTTTATCTATATACAATATATAATACAAAATACAAAAAATAAAATATTTTTTTTATAAAATATCGCCTAGTTATATAAAATTAAATGATAGTACTGTGTATGAATTTGTGTGTGTATGTGTGTGTGTGTGTGTGTGTGTGTGTGTGTGTGTGTGTGTGTGTGTGTGTGTGTGTGTGTGTGTGTGTGTGTGTGTGTGTGTGTGTGTGTGTGTTCAATGAATGGTGTTTCAACAAAACATAAATTGATTCAAGTATCTAGTTCAAGTTGATGATCTGCCATTAAAATTTCTTCTTTGTTCATATCAAAGTTGTGATCTCCTCCTGCTTTACATTTTTTGTTGTATATTATAAATAAGATAAATAAAATCAAAAGTACAACCACACCTATTCCAACTACTAAAAGAGATGTTTTTAAAGATGATGACAATGGCTCACTTAGTTCTTGATTTTTTTCAGTAGTTGTTACATTTTTGCAAACTGTTTTGATAATATCATTTGCATCTTCAAATAGTGCTAAAGGAGCTATGTAGGTTGTTCTAATGCAAACGTAGTACAATGTTTTATTAGTACCTTTATTAAAGCTATATGAGTTGTTACTGCTGATTTCAATATTTTCACTGTATGTTACATTTGCAGATACATCTGTAATGCTTATTGTCTCTTCTTTTAGAAATTGGTCATCCCAGTTGTAATAAAACCACTTAATATTAAAACTATGCCATGTTTTTTTACTTACTTCGATGCTGTTTACACCATGAACTTTATAACAATTATAAAGCCATAGTAGTTCATAAGCTGTTGATGTATTTATGCGAAAATATTGAGAATTGTTCATAGTATTACGACAACACCTTAGAATTGATCCATTGACTTTTTCACAGCCAGCTTGCAAATGCCATTGTGAATTTATGTTTGATGCTCTTATTTCTAAAGTAGGTTCTTCTGTAAAATTTGTGTTTAAACTCAACTCAATAAATTCTTCATTGGAAGAACAGCGTACTTTACCATTTTGTATTTTGTGTACAAAATTTGAAAGAAGTAGCAGTAACAATATTACTTTCATATTTAATTCTAACTAGAAAAATTATATACAATTAAATATATCTTAAAATTTTAGAAAAAGTAATGGTTGAGATAGCTATATCTTTGTACAAAGATTAAAATCTTTGTATTAACTGAGTCATTTAAAAAAAAAACAGCATGGCTGCTAAATTGTAATTCCTTATTGTTTACTTTTATTTGTTTTTTTTTATTTCAAGCTTTTTTCAATAGTGTTATTTCCTGTTAATAAAGGAAGTTTTTCAATAAAAAAAAAAACATGTTGGTTTCTATATGGTTTTTTTGTTTGTTTTACATAATGAGGTTTTTTTTTTGGAATTGTTGATTTTATATATTACTGTTAAAATGTTATTTTTGATATATATACATGTGTGTATCTGTGTGTGTATATGTATATATGTATAAGGCCTTTCAAATATAATAATGCATGATTTTGCATTACAGTACTATACCTAAAAGTGCATAACAAATTTTATATTTTTTAATTTGTTTTTTAAATTTTTATAATTATTATAATGACTAAAGTATAATAAAACATGTTGTTATTATATTATTAGAAAAAAATGTAACATGAAAAAAAAAAAACTAAATAAAAAAACTTTTAAAATATATACTGTTCAATTTTTTAATGTTTTTTGTGTTAATTAAAAGTAGTTTAGTTTTATGTAAAAAATTTTTTTTTATGTTTGTTTCATGCAAAATGAATATTTGGATTTAAGCTTTAACATACCATAGTAAACTAATATGTAAGTAGAAACTGTTGATGTCATTTCCATGTTTGGATAAAAAAGTCTTTCAAAAGTCTATTCAAAAAATTTGTGTTGTAATCTTAACCTTTTCACAATACATTAGGGGATAGAAACCAGGTTTGAGTTTATTTTATATGCTCATCTATTTAATAAGGTGCATGTTAACAGAATGTGGAGTTTTATTGAAATACCATGAATCCAAAAAGACTAATTTATGATTTTTTTTTAGTTTAAATATTGGTTGTATATAAAACAATACAATATTTAAGTTTTTTTTGTGATATTAAAAAAAACAACAACACCAATTCTATCTGCAATAACTACCTTTCTAGTTGTTGATGTTTTTTATGGAGTACTTTCCCAAAATAGTTGAGAATAATAAATTTATAGCAGCAGATTCACAAACCAATTTTAGTAGAAGTTTAACTTGTTTTTATAAATAAATTGTTAAAGCATATTAAAAGATTTTATTCATTTTGCCTATAAATGTCCTAGTATAATAATTTATTCCACTATTAAAACAAAAATTTAAATTACTAGTTTAATTCATTCCTGTAGCAGAGATGACATTACCTGCTGCACTTCAAGCTCGGTTAAAAAGAAGAGGACTAATAGTCCCAGGTGAGTTGTTTCACAAAAATGTTATCCAAACTGTCATTTCAAAGGTTGTTACCATACTCCCTATTTTTTTGTAATTACTAATGGAATGCAAAGAAAAAATGAGCTAGAAGGTTATTCTCTAAATATAAATTTAAGGCATCAATAAAAAGTATATAAAATTTCTTTGAAAATTGTAAGCTTGATTTACTTTTTAACCGTCAAGAGGGCTATTAAAAATATGTTTAATTTTTTAAAATTATTTTCAAAATGTTTTAGCAATCAAATTTTATGGCTGATTGAATAAAAATCAACAATTTTTTTATGGTTAAGTTTTGCTCGCATTTTTTTTTTAATAGTAATTTTGTCAAAAAAATGTAGCAACTTTATTTGAGACTATCAAGACCAATAAAAAATCAATAGCAAAAATCAACAAAAACGTGGCTGGATCTGTTACTTATTCTAGTCCTATTAAATGCATTTGGAAAACTGAAGCAAATCCTCAAAGTTATTGTTGATCATATTTTGTTTGATAAGTAGGTGTTTTGAAACTTATTTAAGACATTTATAATTAGAATATTTTTGATTTTTTACCAAATCATCAGTTTGTTAATAAAACAAGAATTAATACTTGTAAAGTAATTTCATTTTTTAACTTTAATTTTAAATCAAACTTTGATTATGAACTAAGATATTTTCAGTTAGCTTTGCTAAAATTATCTTCATTTCAGAAAAAACTGTCAATATTTTTGATCGACTCTGCCAGGTCTTTTTGTTATATCTTTTTTTTTTTTTTTTTTTTTTGTCAAAAAACTTACCAATATTAAGCCTTGTTTTTGATATTAAAAGATCAATTTTTTTTTCAATTTTTAAAATCCTAATATAAAAATAAGTTCCAAACTGTTGTAGTGATAAACAGCTTTATTGTAGTGATAAACAGCTGGTCTCTTCATAGCTTACATCATCAACCTTTGATACTGTTATTCCTTTTAGTTGATTTTTCAATATCTCAAATAAAAAAGTTAAATAGACATGTTTTCTATTTTTAGAAGCAGAGAAACCAAAAGAGCAAATTGATGGAAAGTCTTCAAAGGTTTTTTATTTCTATATTTAATATAACCAACTTCTGTTTATTATGTCGAACTTATTTTAAACATTTATTTTAGAGTTACAAATCACAACCACTACCTCCTGGTTGGTTTAAAGTAGATGATCCTGTAAGGTATTTGTTTTTTAATATTTTGTTCAGATTTGTGATCTCTTTTTGATCTTTTTTTTTCTTCTGGTTTCTTCACTTTCCAATGTTTTGTTTTCATAGAAAATTGTCAAAGTTGTTGCTTAAAATCTTTTTCTTCGAGAATTTATTTTCCAGAAAGTTATTTTAATTTAAAAAAAAATTGTGCTAAATTGTTATGCTAAACACATTTTGTGGTTTTCTAAATGTTTTTCTGAGATAATAAAAATATAAGCATTAAAAGTTTTATCAACTTTTTGGATTTATTAATGTTCTATGTTTAAACTTTAGACTTTAGGATTCTGTAGGATTTTGGTTTGAGTGATTTATAAAGTTCCCATTGAAACAATTGTTAGTTTCTTTTTTTAACATGTTTTTTATAAAAGTTTTTAAAATAATTTCGGAGCTTTTTTTATCTAACATATAAATTAATAATTTGTTTTGAGGGCCCATGAATATTTCTGGAATGTACATACAAATCAAGTTTCATGGAGACATCCGAATGACCCACGTGCTGAAATTACTTATCCTGCATCCTGGCAACAAAAGACAGGTTTATATGTCTCTTAAACAACATTAGACTGCCACACTGCTTTACTTCTGCAGCATTAAAACTTAAAGCATTATGTTTTAATGCTTCACTTGTGTTTTGAATATTTTTGTTTTTCCTTATTTTTAGATAATGCAAAGAATCCTGACGGAAGACAGAGAAATAATGAAATTAAAGAAGATAGAAACAAGCAAAAAGTGAATACTGGAAAACATCCAAGTTTATTGAAAGTAATGTTTTATTATTCATTCTTTATTTGTTTTGTATAAGTTAAAGCCTTTATTGAATTTGGGTAATCGAGTAATGTTGATTTTTTTATTAACAATTCCAGGCTAATAAACAAAAAGAACGAGCTTACCGAAAGGGAAAGAACAAAGGTAATATTATGTTAATAATACTATATTAATACTATTATAATTAAACTAATCATCGATAATTTATCGTTAGTTTTTTATACATACACTTTTGGCTAAAAGTTAGAGATCACTCGAGAGGTAAGTATAAATATATAATAACTCACAAGTAGTGATAATGAAAGTTAGAGCGTAAGTTTAAATTATTTTTGTTAATCATGCTTATTTTTTATTGACCGTGATCGTTTGTTAAATTATTGACAAATTTCAATTGACACACAGTTGATATTTTTGGGAATAGTGCCCTTCTAGCTAACCCGAAAAAACCACCTATATGGGGTGATAGTGGACACATGTAGTTGTCCAGAAATGGGAGTTTTGAAATCCATCTATTACGTCCGAGAAAAAAAAATCAATTTTAAGTTGAAAATTTCCCAATTTTTTTACTGTTTTGATTATCTTCATGAAACTTTATGGTGTTGAACCTATATAGTATGGCTATCAATGTATAAAATTTCATGCAGATATCTTGCTTAGTTATAAAGTTATAGGCCGAAACGTTTTGCGAAATCATTCATTTTGACAGTGCTGGTACCAAAAGTTTTTAGTTTTGGTAAAAATATTTTGTCTGATTGCCCTGATTTTTTGTATGTATACTCTATAGGCAATAGGCAACAACTTTTGTTATTAGAGTTTTGGAAATAGACCATTTGCCAAAAAACTGTGGCCACAAAATCATTACGCGCCCCAAAATTTCCTTATAAAATTGGCAAATCAATTTTCAAAGAAAATGATCAACTGAGGGGTCCATTTTGCATTTTTTGCTACCCTGAGTACCAATCAATATAAAAAATTATAGAGCCTATTGAAAAATATCAAAAAATTGCAAATTTTAGGTCAGATTTTAGATTTTCATAAAATAGGCCTTTTTCATGTATATTTTCTATGCATTAGTATAGGTTCAAAATGGAAAAGCAATAAGTAACCATGGCTTTTTTTGCATGAAAAATTAAAAAATAAAATTAGATTGTAAAATATAATGGGATGCATGTATACATAACACAAATTGGGGGGTTTTGCCCAATAAGTTAATTTTAAGGCTTCCTCTTCATGCACTTTAGGGCTTTTGTAAAGGTTCAAAGCTGAAAAAAACATTTAGACGCAATAAAACTTGAATTTTAATCAGGTAAATCACCTGAAATAGTTGAAATGAAGAGTTGAAGAAAACTCAATTATTAGAGGTGAAAGCTTTTAACTCAAAAATTTTATTTTCTTCTTAAATTGATAACTTAACAATTTACTTAGGTTTTTTTTCTTGATTCAAGAAACACCTACTTTCTAATTTAATTAAACAGTTCTAAAATGAGCTGCACAATTTTAGAATAATAAAATGTTGCATTTTTGGCAGAGTAAGACTATTAAAGGTGCTTGCTGTTGTAGTCGACAAGGCAGTTTTTAAGTCTAAGAGCGTATTCTGGATGAGATGGGAGTTGTTTGTATCGTTGCTAATAATGAGAAAAGTCTTGATGAGCTGCTTCAACTACCTGTTTGCTGTAAATTCCAAGTGGTGACATGTGGCGGTTCACAAAGTCTTTGATGTGGTGAAATACCATATGGATCTTGGGTGTAACACTAGCATTCAGGATGGCATGGTATGAGTCTTGAAATTGTTGGATTTTGTCCAAAAAGTCATCCTCAAGGTCTGATCCAAAGCAGCTTTTCACTACAGAATCAAACTTCCTCAGCGCTTCAATGAATCCAAAAACTTGGAAAGCCGACTCAGCTTCTGCCAACCATTGAAGCCTATCCACATTCCGAATAAGTTTGCGACAATGGTTTCCTCCAAACATGCCTCCATGATAGGGGCTCAGTTTCATGTTAAGAGAAGTTGGCCATTTTTCAGCATTGGGCCATACACTTTTCATCTTCTGAAAAATGTGGTTAATAACTCCAAGCAAAAGATGGAATTCCGGTGGAGGCAAAATGTCCAGAATGAGAGTATCATCGGCTCCACTGTGGATAGGTGGATAAACAACATTGCTGGTGTGTTTTGCCTTGGCAAGAATGCTCCCTGCACTCAAGAAGCTTTTATAGCTCTTTCTGAGTGACCCAAGTGTTCTCAAGGCTTCAGCCTTCTCTAGATTTGTGAAATCAATGCTATACCAAGAGCAAGGGTGAGAGCTAGAGTGAGCTTGAAGCCCACAGAGAATGTTGGCCAGTTTCAAGTCACAAGCAACAATGGCCTTCACTCTATCGACTTGAATGAGCGACCAAATTTGGTGGACATTCTCATAAGTCTCGGGAAGCTCTTCTGCAACTGCCACAAGCATCTGGCGCTTTGCACCCGTATCTATTGCAAGCCTGTCAGTCAAGAGATGCTTTTGAGGTGGGGACTCTTTTGTGGCTCTGTTGATGACTCCCAAACAAAACTTCAGAAATCCCTTGCCATCATTGATTCCGATTTTTATAATTCACTCAGTTGAAACATTTCGAGATGTGCTGGTTGTGCCGATAAGGTCAGTGATGTTTTTACAGTGGGCAACAGTGTGATCTGAACCAGTTTTACCTTCTGCATCAGAAACCTTTATATTTGAGTGGGTAAAAAAATCACTCAGTTTTCAACCAGCAGCCAGAAAATGTTTGTTGAAATTCGACTCAACAAGCTTTGTACCTGAAGTCTGGTTTACTACTCTTGCCAATTTCATCATTCCCACATTAGATAAACCTGTGTTGAGCTGAACATTGACCATGCCTTGTGTCTTCAAAGCAGGAGAGATGGTTTTTGGTATAGCTCCACTTGGCCCTGTAATTACAAATTGGCTTATGAAACATTTTTCTAATTATTAAATTATCGAGGAGAAAAGTGCTTCTTGAATAAAAATATTTGTCGTGTCAATGTAACATTACTTGAGGTATTCATTATTAAATGACCCCAGGTGTCACAGGAAGAGGTGGTCCTCCAGATGATTTTGATAGCCTTACAGTGCCTTTTGGTGAAGCTGTTTTGCAATCACCTTTGCAGCAATCTGTTCTGCAACTTTCTCATCTTGAGCAGCTAGCCCTTTGAGGTTTTCACGAAATGTGGATTGGTTACAATTGTGTGGAAAGCCTTTTTTATGATGGGACTCAAACAATCGTTGCAGCACACAGTGGGCCCTTTCTCATCAGCTCGAGAAACATATAGCAGATGTTTCTCATTCAGCTTTAGACGCCCAATCCTACAGATGAGACAGTCACAGTTTTTGCCATGAGTTTCCAATCTGACACAGATAGACTTGAAGTCATACAGTGATAGTAGAACAACTTCTTTGCCTTCATCTCGCTTCTTCATGATTGTTCAGCATGTATCACATATTCCTTGAGGCACTCTTGCATCACCCAAGTCAAAGTTGATGCCATAGATTTTAGACAAACGCTCCGCTTGAATGAATTTATTTGCCTGGTGCACTTTTTAAGGCAAGTTAGTCAGACATTTTTTCTGTTCTCCTCATGACCTCTCGCATGATTTGGCATTGTGAGAAATTGCTTAGTCTCCTGTAAATGCAACAGTATTCAAATAGTTTTATCAGTCTTGAAATTTAAATCTCTCAGTTGTGCAAATGGAAAGAATCAAAAAAAAAAAAAAAACAGGCAAAAGTTTGTAGACTTATAAGCCAAAATATAATTGATGTTATTGACAATATATGCAATTGAAACGAATCGAAACTTTATCTGTATGCAGAAATATGGACGGTCACAAAAGTGAGGGTGAACCTTTTATTTGGAGATTGGTCTAAAATTTAAGCAATGCTTTGTCACAAAATTTAAAATAACAATTTAATTTCAGAGCTTTAAAATATATTTATTAGGATTAAAATAGTTTTGATATAAAAGCAAACTATTTTCATATCAACTCTATCTTTAATCCATTTACCCACTTGTCATCTTACAGTATTTATAGTAGTAAGATATATATATATCTTACAGTATAGTATAGTTTGCATATGAGTATAGTGCACACTCAACTTTTTTAACAATAAATATGGAATACATCTATTAAACAAATATCTTTTTTAAAGTGTGCACCTTTTTCTTTGATATAATTTTTTTGTAATAAAAGTGCGCACTATACTCAATAAAATACAATACTTTTTACCACTTCCTACTTTTTCCGCTGAAAAACATTTCCATCTTAAACATCATAGACCAAAACCTTTCTTCAGAAGTTAAAAATGTAAAAAAAGAATTTTACCTTGATAATTGTAGTTTTGTTGAAGAAAGAAATTAATTCCAAATGCAATAAAATGCAAATTTTGAAAACAATAACAAGTGATTTTTTTTAAGGATTAACCTATAAAATCCGCTTAAACAAAAAATAGGGAATGCCGTACATTTCTTTTTTCAGTAAAAGTTGTCTCTGTCAAATACTACCCGTCAGATTTCAACCAAAATTTACACGAATGTTCCTTAGTCTATTGCTCACATTGGGTTCAATTTTTTACTCGATAGCTCAATTTTTGCGGCCTCTGTAATGCTTTTTCTGAATGAAATTCATAGGGACATAATGAAAAGAGCAAATTACTTAAAAAGTCTACTATTTTAAAATCTACTTATTTTGCTAAACCCCTCAAATTGTGTTATGTGTACATGCATTTCATTATATTTTACATAGATAACTGCTCAGTGTAGCAAATACTTCAAAAATTTTCCCCAGAGTTGGTCATTTCACTCAAAAATTAAATAATCCATATTATGAGGAGATTTTGTGGTTTTAAATGATTTTGTGGCCACAGTTTTTTAGCAAATGGTCTATTTCCAAAACTCTAATAACAAAAGTTGTTGCCTATTGCCTATAGAGTATACATACAAAAAATCAGGGCAATCAGACAAAATATTTTTACCAAAACTAAAAACTTTTGGTACCAGCACTGTCAAAATGAATGATTTCGCAAAACGTTTCGGCCTATAACTTTATAACTAAGCAAGATATCTGCATGAAATTTTATACATTGATAGCCATACTATATAGGTTCAACACCATAAAGTTTCATGAAGATAATCAAAACAGTAAAAAAATTGGGAAATTTTCAACTTAAAATTGATTTTTTTTTCTCGGACGTAATAGATGGATTTCAAAACTCCCATTTCTGGACAACTACATGTGTCCACTATCACCCCATATAGGTGGTTTTTTCGGGTTAGCTAGAAGGGCACTATCCCCAAAAATATCAACTGTGGACGGCTTTAAAGTAAAAACGTCACGAAAACGGGGAAAGTTGTTGTAAAAAAAAGCTCTGGAATTCCAATGCTCCAGAGCTTTAAACCCTGAGAAGCCTCCCACCCACTACTTTAAACTCTGAGAAGTTTACAATTCATTTTCCAACATGGCAAAAATCCCGAATATAGCTTTTATTTATGCAAGAACTATTTTGAACGAAAAGCGGGTGAGAAAACAATCTGGTAGCTCGGATGACTCTTAAAGAAATGATTAAATCTAAACATTTTTTAAGCGTTCTTTTTACGAAAAATATGTTAGAACGTCGTTATTTAATTCTTAAGTCCCTTTTTATTTTATGATCTTAATGTTGTTTTTATTAAAAGTCAATTTTAATATATTTTTGTCTGATTTTGCAAACACCTTACCAAATTAATTTACACATTAACTTTTATCTTTATTTTTTTTCATAATGATCTCAAACTTTCGGCCGGCAGTGTATGTATGTATTATTCGGATAGATCTCTTCTTGTATGGTATAATAAAAATGATGGTTGTAGATAATTATACAATCTCATCTCATGTTTTATTCAATACTATTAGAAATTATATAGAGGACACGATTTTGATCCGATTACTTTTATTGCTAGATGATGACCCAATCGATCCTATGGATCCAGCTGCTTACTCTGATGTCGGAAGGTAAAGTTTTTTCAAACTTGACTTTAGCTTATGCACCAAAAAGAGAATCTGCTTGCTAAAACGTATAATTTTAGTTTTCACGAATTATTAATAGTTATAAAACAAATAAATAAACTAAAAATTCTCAAAGAATCGAAAGTTTATATATTTATGGTAACTTTAAAGTCAGCACATTCAAAAAGTAAAATTATTAAGAAAAATAAAAGGTATATCTAAATTGGCTAAGGGCCTGTTTATATGGAAAGCGGGCTGGCTCGGCAAACGGGCTGGCTCGTTTGCCGAGCCAGCCCGCTTTCCATATAAACAGGCCCTAAGAGAGTTTTGTTTTTATGTGGGGATGGGAGCGCTCTTATACTACGACAATGTTAGAATGCCTTTAAAAAATATAATCTCAGCATTTTTAAGGTCTTCTTTTTTTTTTTTACCAGAGGAACTTGGTCTACTGGTTTAAAAGAAGACACCGACGTTAAGACTGGGGTTGATACAACGGCAAACGGTCCTTTATTTCAACAGCGACCGTACCCAAGTCCCGGCGATATTTTAAGAAGGAATAGAAAACAGGTAGATCCTTCGGAGGAGATGGAAAACTTTTAAGGAGCTTATATTGCTTGAAAAAAGTATATATAATTTTTTTTTCTGAAAATTCCGAGTTATGCAGAGAAGTTTTATTAAAGCATGTTTCGTATTTTACTGTTTCTCTATAGTACGGGCAAACATTTTGAACTCAGACCATCATTGAGTTGATATTTCTTGTAAATGAGATTTTTATTAAATTTTTAACTGGTTTTAATAATTTAAAAAGGAAAGAAATCTTTAATTCTTAAAAAAAAAGTTTACGTCATGAATGCAAATTAATTGCAAGTTACAGCATAAAGTTTTTCGTGGGAAAACTCTGATGTTAAAATTTCTTCGCATATTTTTTTAAAGAACTCACAGTTAAAGATCCGAAGTCATAAAATGCAATCGAAAGTCAGGCTATACTTGTTAAACTAGATGATGCCAAACATCTACACTGCCCTGGAGTGCGAAGGGTTTTAATACATAATCTTTAGAATAACAACGTTTTATTCCGACAACTTTTCGTCTGTCTTGTAAACATTTATTAGCCAAATAAAATTTTGTACAAGGTTCGATATAAATTATAGAGTATACAATTCTTTTATATAAGTTGATACGACAAAAGTGTAAAAAATAATTTAAAAAAAATGAATTCTTACAGTCAAATATGCTAGAAAAATTACAAAAACGTATTTAAATAAATATGGATTTTTTCCTAATTCATTCATAAATAAAAAGAAACTAAGAAGATTTAAACATGAATCAGGGAATCTCATTACTGCAAGGCGAAGACATGCAGTATTACTTAAAGAGACAAAAGTTTTTATGAACAATTGAAAGTTTTTCTTTCCATGACTGCATTTCAATTTTCATTAGTAATATACGCCGGTGTTATTCATATAATTAAAAAAAATACATTGTAAAATATAAAAGGCCTCAAACACACACAAAAAACGTGTTCAAACAAATGTTCAATAGATATTTTAATGAAGTAATTCATTTTAAAAAAAGAATTGTTGACTCAACAAGCATCGCCTTCACTTTCATTAGGAAGCTTTTCAAGGAGCACTGCGAAACGAAGATGATCTTCCCATCTAAAGTTACACATTTTATCGCAACATTTATGAAATAGTTAAAAGTTTTGTCAATTATTTCTTAACTTTTATAAGCAATAGTTTAAAAGCGCACCCATAATAAATCTGATATAAATTAATACACATAACATTTGAGAATAAGGGCAATTAACACGTTTTAAAAATCATGAAAAACGAAAATACATCAACAATATTAATAACGATAAGTATAATCGCAATAAGAATGATATTGATAACTAGTAGAAATAATAATAGTAATAACGAGTATAGAGAAGAAAGTAACAAATTTTCAAAATTTTTGTTGAGAGTTAATAAGGGAGCTTTGTTAGACTTAGATTTGTAAAATTAGTAAAACAGCTGTCTCAGACCATCATTGAGTTGTTTAACTACATTAGCATAAAGGATTAAGAAACATCAGAAATAAATTTTGGGATTTAAAGCGATAAAATAATTTTTAAGTTTTTACATAAAAAGGCCCAACATGCTGTACAAGATTTTAGGAGTATCTGAAACCTATAATATAATGCATAACTTACTTAATAATATCTTGTTTGTTTTCAGAGGAAAGATAATAAGTTAGTTCTTTTTTGTGCTCCTTGTGGAGCTTAATGCAATAAGGATGCGCTGCATCAATTTCTTCAGCCTACACGAAAAAAACATTATCATAAAATGCTCTTTAAAAATGCTCTTTAAAAATGACAGGAGAGTACAGAACCTTTTTCGTAGACATACCGAAGATGGTGGTTCAACTTGAAATCCAGGAACAGGAAGTGTAAATCGAGCTTTAATATCCTTGTAAAAAATGTAAACTATCAAAGATATTTTTAAAAAGTAAAAAGATGAGTTCAAAATATTTACTTAAATATTATTCAGACTTTTATAATAAAGTTGCCTCAAATATTCTAAGTTTTATAAAATGAAAAAAGAACATTTAACTATAGAATAAACATTCTTTTTTTGTATTAAGAATAAAATCAGTCATCTTAGTTTGAATCAATCTAATAATATGGGTCTGAATGAGGTACGCATGACTTTTTTTGGGTTTTCATTAATGTATTTCAGAAAATTAGTCATCGCAAAGTTCCTTTATTGTTATGCTCTTTTTGAAGAGATTTTACTTCAAAAGGTTTTGATTGTGAAACAGGCGCCTGGAATTTAATATGCTTTCAAATCAGAATCTCTGCCTAAAAATTGCCCAATTTGTTCCATAAGACGAGCCAAGGTGTTGTGGAAGATGTTGAATCACTTCTTCAGGGTCATCGTGAAAACTCTCAGCTAAAGCTTGATGAAATGCTAATGAATACTGAATAAAAATATGTATACAGTTCGACAGATCTTACAGGTGATCTGTAAAAGTGTCCTTATTAAAAAAAAAAATTCAAGATTGATCACCCTTATCTTTTCATGCTTCGAGTAAATTCGAACATATGGGAATTGTCATAGTAAAAACAAACTGTAAATCAAGCATAAACATTAAAACATAAAGTTACTGTGGTTTTCTGAAATTTTAAAGAGCAATCTAAAAAAAAAAAAAAAGTACTTGTTTTTTCTTCTGTATATAGAGGACATACTCTGAGAGAACGATCCATTCTTTCGACCAACTTTTACCTGGAGCTTTCCAATATAAAAACCCACTTATTTCTAAATGATATTAAAAGAGCACACAAATATTACTAGGTTGTGTTTTTGTGGTATTTATTTAGCTAACAACTATTTGCTGTTTCATTAGCAGGATTATTTTCCACCTGGACGTGTTTTGCTATCAAAAATTATTCCCCGTCGGGACATAGTTTACTATCAAAGATCGTTTCCCGTCGGGATTTTATTATGTACTCAAAGATTTCAATTTCCACTTGATCTTTGAAGGGATGTCTAGATTTTCTATATATAAAAGTACAACGAAAAGTTTTTAGGAAGCCCTTAATATATATTTTTTCAAATTTTGATGTACAAAGGAGATAACCTACTTAATACAAGGAGTGAAATGGTCTCAATAGGCACAAGAATAAGTTCCTTATTTCCTCATTTGATACCGAAGATTGATCCTGGTTGGTTAACTTTGCGTTTACGTCACGTTATACTTTTAAAATAATGTTTCCATGGAGTCATTAGAACTCACGCCACCGTAATTATAAATGTAATTTTAACGTATAATTTTTAATTTTGTTATATATGGCTGATGATTGCCGTTAGGCATGAAACTTAAAGTTCCATAATAAAAGTTTTTTTCTTTATCGTTTTTAATTATAATTATAAACAGCTCTGTTTTCAAATTTATATATATTCAAAATAAATTTCCTAAACATTGAGCACTTTTCAACGAACAAGAGCTTTCTATTATTTTAATACAACACTACATCAAACGATATATATATATATATATATATCGTTTGATGTAGTGTTGTATATATATATATATATATATATATATATATATATATATATATATATATATATATATATATATATATAAAATTTCTTTGACCATCTTTATATATATATATATATATATATATATATATATATATATATATATATATATATATATATATATATATATATATATATATATATATATATAAAGATGGTCAAAGAAATTCTTCTAAAAGAACAAAGAAAATACTTTAAAACTTAGAGGTTAATGATGTTTAATGAAATCATTCCAATAAAAAATTATCCAGATGGTGAATAGTTAGAATTAATAGTTAGGGTAATAAAATCTCATTGTAGTGAAATGATGGCAAATGGGCGGTGAAAAAATTTATCCCGTTTCTAATAACAGGATTTTGTTAAAAATACGATTTATGCGTATACTTTGTCAAAAACAAAAATTGCAATGTCCATTTTGATCAAGAATTTCACTCTAACCTACAAGCTATTCCACTAACCCTACATCCCAAACCTCAACTTCAACACTGCGAGGGATTTTTTGCTACGGAATTATTTCCCGCTATAAACTTCCTCTGCCGTTCTTTTCAAAATAAATTTTAAACTGCTATATGTTTGAACTGCTTATTGTTTGCAAGATTTGCGGATTTTTTTTATCTTCGTAATTTCAAGAATGAAACATGAATGACTTTTTTTTTCAAGAATATAACATTAATATGACTCACAGTTAAAATTCTTCATTTATTTATTACTTTCATCACAACTTTGTTTTTACATGATTTCTTATGCTTTTATATGTTTTTATATGATTTCTTATGCTTTTATATTTTTTTATATGATTTCTTATGCTTTTATATGTTTTTATATGATTTCTTATGCTTTTATATGTTTTTATATGATTTCTTATGCTTTTATATGTTTTTATATGATTTCTTATGCTTTTATATGTTTTTATATAATTTCTTATGCTTTTATATGGTATTTCTTTGAAATAAATCTAATCAAATGTTGATAGTAATAAAATCACGAGTAACTGCACCAATTTCTTTATAATTTAACTGCACCAGTATCTTTTTTTATAATTTAACATCTAGATTTTATACCTAGTTTTGTAGACAAATATGTACATAATACACTGTGTAAACTGTCGGCCAAAAGTCTGAGACCGTTATGAAAATTATACAACCAGGGAATTTCAACAACAACAAAAATTCACCTGATAATGCTGAAGAGCCTCTAGTAAGTATAGTGTTTCTACATGGTTCTTTGTCCTCTGTCAACTTTTCCAATCCAATATCTGGGTGCAATTTTTTAAAACACGAATAACATAACCTTTGAATTTGATAACCAGCATATGCAAGAGGTGCTCGATAGTTGGAGCATTTATCACAAGTTACCTTTTTGAACAGAAAACTTTATATTAACTCTAGTAACACTCACATGTGATATATAAGATCATTTGGTTGAAAGAGATGTCTTAGATGTTTTGATTATTACACTTTTGTAATATTTACAAAAATTTTGATGTTACTTTTTTCAATTTTCTTTAAATCGTTATTTTTATAGCAGCATTTCAAGTTTTTAAAAAAACTTAAGCTTTAAGTATAATGAGATCAATTTATAGATTTTATGAACTTGAGTTTATAGAAAACAGCTCTTGTAACATTTGCTTTTTATAGATTCTTTAGAATTCTAAAGTAGTGAAACTAAGATACCCTTCCACAACCACGACAATGATGCTTTCTGTATATGAGCCCAAACTTTAAGGTACAAAGCATACACATAGTAACATCTTCATCTTTAACCCACAATGGAGCTTTCTGCCCAACACTATCATTATTGTCTACTTCATCTTCTTCTAATACTTTGCATATCAAAGTCCCTAAAACAAAAAAAAAATTCAATATGATAATGATAGATAAATACATTTTTATTTAAAATAAGAATAAACCAAGGTTATTTTAAAATAACCTTGCTTTTTCTTATTTTAAGTAAAAATGCATTTTTATTAGTTGTTTTTCACCTCTCTTTATATTTATGTAACTTATGAGAAGAATTACATAAATAAAGGTTTTGATGAAATTGTTTACATTATTCAAATTTATTTCTGACCTCTCCTATTATTAACATCTTCAACAGCTCCTTTTATGGCAAGGACCCATTCTTCTTTTTCTTCCAATGTACTTGCAGTCAAATCAAGTATACGCTGTCGACTCTGGATTCGAAAAGAATGTTTAGGAAGTGAATCGTCTTGAACAATTTGAAGACCAATGAGATCCATGATCTGACGAACTCTTAACTTTCCAATAGTTGTAGCAGAACAACAAAGAAGGAGATCACTAAACTAAAAGAAACTAAAAGATTTCTACAAACATATATACCTCGCATACTTAATACTTAATTTTTCATTTTTTCTTCAAATACTTTATATATAATATTTTTCTGGATTACATTTCATTAGAGTTACTGATTTCATTTTTAATTAATTGAAAACACCCTTTCCTTATAACTTGGATGTGATATTTTTTTCATAGAAACATTTCATTGTTACACCTTTTGATCAACTTGAACACCATCAAACTCACAAAATATGTTTTTTCTGTATTTTTAAAATCAATAACTGTATTCATTTACTAACAAAAATTTCCATTTTTGTTAGTAAATGAATACAGTCAAATATTGTTTGATAAATGAATACAATTTTTCAAATGGTATTTTAAAAAGTTATTGATTTTAAAATTTTATTTAAAAATTAGTTTATTAGAATATTTTCTATACAAAAAAGTTTTTAAAGTATGCAAAAAGTTTCCATGTTGTATGATATGTTAAATATTATCTAAAGAGTTATTTATCCCATGTAATTTATGATTGCTAAATATTTTTAATGGTTTGCAATCACAAGACTTACTAGCAAGATAGTGCGAATGTTTTTATTACTACTGCGTGCAGCAAGTTTTGTCAATTCTCCTTCTTTTAGGAACACCTGAGAAAAAAATTGTCAAAATAAAAAAAAGATAACTTTTTGGATTAAACTTGAAGTAAAAAAGAAAAAAAAAATTAAATGAAAAGGCACCCTGCTAGCAGTAACTAAACTTTCTCCTCTCAGTCCATCCACAATTCGCTCTTGGATATTTAAAAGGATTTTGAATTTATCCTAAAGAGAAAATGTTATTATTAGGAAATCATACTGAATGAATTTTATGGAGGTTTTTAGACAACAACAGCAGATAAATAAGATAAGAAAATTAAAATTTAAAAATGAGATTTTATGCCTTATGTCAAATTTCATTAATACAAAAATTAAAATATATACATTATCTTTTAATGAACTGTTAGCATTTTCCGCTACTTTGGAAATAACAACTAAAGACTCTAAAAAATAAATTTATTAGTTTTATTGGCAGTAGTTCAAATGCAAATTTAACTTTTTACTTGCAAAGAAGTAATGAAAATTATTTGTATTTAAAAATGTTTTTTATGCAACTTTTTTATATTTTCAGAAACTTTTTATCTCATTTTAAAAATAATTGATTCTCAAATCTCTTTTTTTTTTTTATGCATTAAAGATTTATAAAAAAGACTTTTAACAGTGGTCACTTATTGGGTGTATTAGAGTGCAATTTTAATGTTGGCATAATTGAGGAATTTTCTACTGGATGTCTTTAAAGTTTTGGGTAAGAAGTTTTGGGTTCTTTTAATTATGCTGTTATATTAGAAATAGGAAATAGTTGTAGTATTTTTGATTACCTTGAGCCTCATTATAATCTGGGGAATCAGTTGGCAATTTCTTTAAATAATCTGTAGAAAAAAAAAACAAAACTCATTTCTTAAATAAAGTTTTAATGTATATAAAAAAAACTTCAAGCTCTTTAAAACATTTCAATTATGTTATACCTTGTAGAAGCAGTTTATAGCGAGGCACTCTTTGTATTGGCTCTAGCATATGGTGCTGAAGTGTAAGATTCTCACATTGAGGTTGCTTCTAAAAAAAAGATTTAAATCTGAAAATTGTTTTCTCAAATAAAAAACTAATTTACAAAGATTTAAAGAATGCAGTAACATGCAATCTTGAAACTTCATATACTTTCCTAATGTAAAGAATGAATACACTCATTTGCCTTGGTGCAGTCTTGGAGAATAAGATAAGCACAAATCAAGTATTAGGATTATTAATTTTTAATAGACAGGGCAAAAAAATTTTTTTTTGAAAACAAAGATATTGAAAGTATTCTCTCTTGAAATCTTGAGCAGCAGGGCTTAAATCATGGCTTGTGTGATTTAAATAATTTCTATCATTAAATTAAGACCAGAAATAAAAATCATGATTAATTCAGGAAAGAAAAATAATTACATACAATTTATAAACTTAAGTACTTTTTTAAAATTGCTCGTTAAATAGGTAGCAAATTTTCTGCCTGTTAAAAGATTAACTTGAAAACATATAGTTATCTTGTAAATCATTTTTCTTTTTTAACCCTGTTTGAGAAGCGCTAGTTGACACCAATCTGGAAGTAAGCATTATAAATTTTTACACTGTCTTTGATTCAATAAGTGGTTGCCTTTTTTAAAAAAAAAAATACATAAATTGTTATAAAACTTAAATATATAAGAAAAATATTAGAAAAATATATAAAAAGACTCAAGAAAAGTTTAACTTACCTGAATTTGTTCAACAGCAGCAGCAAACCTTGGTGATTTTTTAATCCAATGATTTAATGTAGACATAGAGTTATCAAAGTTTTTTACAAAGTCTGTGTATAGCTATTAAAAAATAGTATTCACTTAAATTTTACAAAACAAGCTGCAGATATTTTTTATTGAACTAAGTTCATTAAAATAAAGGTGAAATATTTTTACCACTAAACAATGGCCCAGAGTTTTGAAAACATCTCCAATCTTTGGGGTAATCTGCCTAAACAAAGTTTTTTCTTCTTTTAAAGTTTAACAAATGAAGTTTAATGATGTTAATAATGTTTATGAAATACATTTAACAGTTTACATGACTTACAATAAAAATGTTAAATGCTTGTAAAAATGTTAAATGTAATATTAATGCAGATTATGGCAGCTATGATATGTTTTAAAGTAGTTGAAAATTCTAAACTACAAAATATTAGTTGTGAGCTGCATAAGATAATCATGTTATATTTTACAACATAAGCAGCTTGTAATAATTTCCATTATGTCTTAATTTATATTTTGGGATCATTTTCTTTTTTTTTTTCTAAAACTATTTTTGTAACTTCTTTAAAAAAAACAAAATTTTCAAAGCCATTAACTTTTTTATTTAACTGATTGGATGAGAGTTTTTTCAAATCCTTTATTTTAACTAATTATACTGCTTAAAGAGTTTATTTTAGTTAATTGCTTTATTTTAGTTAATTATACTGCTTAACAATTTTATTATAGATAGTTGTTTAAAATTTTTTTACTACAGTAGTAAAAGTTCCACCTTATGCACTGTTTGTATTTCTGGATTGACACAATGGCTGAATGAGAAGTGTAGATCAATGTTGTTTGTTGTATTAATATTATGGCGAGAACCAAGAAAACATGTGTACAATTGTTATTTTTGTTTGACAAATATAGCAAGTTTCATGAAAAAGAATAAAGACAAGATAAACTATCCTGATTCTAAAACAGCTCTGAAATCTGTTAAACCACCAGTTACTGAGATTGAAAGTGACAACACTGCTACTGACCTGTACAAGACACCTGAACTTAAGGCACTCAAACAGTCTAACTTAATTAACCAGCTGAAGTTTAATGATCTTGTAAGAGACTTAGAATCGTTAAAAGAAAAGTCAGAAACGTGTGTGTCATCCCAAACTTGCAGAATTCTTAGTTGTTGGCTCAAAAGAGACAAAAATTTGAAGTTTCTACTAAAGCTCACCAGATATGAGGATCAAAGTGGTATCCAAGTGGAACATAATTTATGATTATGAGGGCACAGTATGCAGAGACTTGCAAGTGATTAATATTTTAGTTTGCAACTTGACTATACAAAGCACATGCGTTTCATGTGCTTATAGAACAACCGGGATGATGCAAATCACTTCAAACACAGCAGATGAAACACTTTTAAGTGTATCTAAGTGGATCTTTGTGATTGTATATTGGGTATGATACTAACTAAATTGTGACATTTTAAACATAAAAAAAAGTTCTTACCATTTTTGTAATCTTTTTTCAAGTTCTGGTAACAATATTTCTGAATGAAACTTATAGATTGATGGTAAATTTGAAAAGATATCACAGAGAGCTTTTTCAGGGATAACATTATTCTCGCGAGATTCTTTCAGAAGTTGATCTTGGAAAAGCTTGACAAAAAAGAGATTAAATAATTTATTCAAAAGTGAAAAACAGCATTCCTAATTTTTAAAATGTTGTTAATTATATAAAAATGCTGTTGAAAATTCACAAACCCCTTAACTTACAAATACTCTACATAAAACTAACCTTGTCTAGAAGATATAATCTTTTAACATACCTGAAATTATAGAAGATATAATAGTTTTAACACAACTAAAACAATTTTTTTTTTTACTAAAAATATTTTTTTGATTTGAGACATTTAGTTGACAAATTTGATATTTAAACTGTTACACAATGTACTTAAGATGTAAAACAATTGATATGTTCAAATTTTGAAAAACAACATTTTTATTACAATTTCTTAAAATATAAGCTATGATTATCTTTGAAAATTTGAATGTGATTGCTATATCAGAGATGACTTGGGAGCTATTTAAAGCAACATTTACAATTTTTAATCAATGTTTTTAATGAACTACAGAAACTTGAGGGGTTTTATTTGCAAAATTTTTATAAATTGACAATATCAGAATTTGACTTCATAAGCAAAGTAAATACCATGTTATCGAGCTTTTTGGCTGCTGGTGACAGCTTTTGGCAAATAAAAATAGGATAATTATGGTAAATTATAAATCCTTTCTCTTTATCACTCCAATTTAATTTGACTAATCTAAATTTGAACTTAAATCTGTATATGAACTTAAATCTGTAAAATAAAAATATCAGACTTGTATGAATATACTAGGTTAATACAGGTAAGGTAATTATAATTTTATCGTAAATTTTAAATTTTTACATTTATAATGTATTAAAAATAATACCAAAAGTTTACTATCATTTTATTTTTAGTTTATTTAAATCAAAAAGAGTCAGGTATTGAACCAGGATTAGGTTTTCAAAATCAACTCAGAAGTATTAATCTGTTTTTTTTTCTTCCAACCCCTCATCCCTAATTGACACAATTAAATGGTAGAATTTTTAAATGATCAGACCTAAGGATAAAATCTATTTGGAAAGGTGTTCCAAAAAGGGATGTAATTGAATTAGTTATTTGTTTTAGTGGGAAGTTGTTCTAAGTGATTGATCTTAAGTTATACCCACATGTTGTCCTATTATCAAATTAGTTTTGAAATATAGTTAGAAGAGGGCTATGTGTTGTTCCCAGACAAATCAACAATTTAAAGTTAAGTCATAGAAGCAAATTAATTTAGAGGTAAGATAGATATCACTAGAGAAGCCTCTTTGGTAGAATAATTGTTTTAGTTTGAAGTAAAGAACTTTGTGGATTTTGAATTTTTTGGATGTTTTAGATTGTCCCCAAACCTCATATGCATATTGTATATATGACTAAAAAATTGAGTACTATTTTAAAAGTACATTTCAAAATTAGTATAATCTTTAACTTTTGCTAATATTTAATTAAAAATGTTTAAGTCATTTTTAAGCCCCTTCATCCATCACAGCAACGAGATAAATTATTTTACTAGACAAAGATAGTTTTGACCAATTATTCTAAAGTTCATGTTATTAGAAAATTTGTTGCTAGTTTTCTTAGAAACGTTAGTATGTTGCATATTAAATAAAACTATTTCTGTTGTTTTTTAAAGTACTAAATAATTTTATTTTCCAAAGACATTGAACAAGGCTGGCTATATCCTCATTAACATATCTGTTTAGTTTTTTTGAAAGAATTTGTAACTAAATGAAAATCATTATTATCAGCAATATTGTAAGTGTTTAGTTATATGTTAAAAAGATAAAAATCATTAAAATTGATAAGGAGGGCACATAAAATGGATTCCTGAACATACCATTGCAAATAATTTCAGAGTGTGAGTAGTTTCCGATTATTGCTACTAGCTGTTTAAAATTTGAAATATATGATTAAAACTAGAAGGTATGCTTCATAACAGCTTTAAATGGAGAATATCATGATCTATGGTGTCTTTTTTAAAATCAATGAAAACTCCACAAGTTCTTATACTTTCTGTTATTTAAAGTCATACTTAGTGGTTTGTATAGGATTCCTGACACCAGTTTAAGAAACTTTGTTGGAAAGCTGTATGGTCCAACACTCTCACTTTGTATACAAGGGGAATTTATATAGTTGAATGTTTTCTCATTTACTTTTGGCTGCACATAAAACAAGTTGCTATTACATACCTCAATAATATGAACACAGATGAATGGGCTGTGAAGAAGGCCAGTTATCTGCATTTGCTAAAATATTTTTTAGAATTTTGACCTAATGATTGAAAGTACCCAGCAAATTTACCCAGTAGAATTCCTAATCCTTAATTTAACAGATCTCTGTCTCGAAAGTAAAACTTCAGAAAACCTCTTACACTATGAATGGCAAGCTTGAAAATACAGTGAAATGATTCTTGCCAGAATTTTTGAAACCAGTTAACTTAGATTTTGTTGCTTAACTGAATTCAAAAGATTTGGGAGTTTTTAGTATGGTTTGTTGAGGAATCCACTTTGATCAGTAACTATTACTTGGGTGTAGGTGTATAAATCATTTAGCTGTTGACCAGCCATTTGAAAACTTGAATTTTGCTCAACTAAATTTTCACTGACTGTTTAACTAAAATCTCTGACCAGTTTCAAATTGAAGTTAATAAGATATTTAACTAAATCTTTAAGTAAAATAAGTTAAAAACACTTTTACCTACCTTTAAGGTCTCCTTTAAAAAATCAATAACTTTTGCAATAAAAAAATAAATTTTGTAAATAAACAACTAAAATTTTAGAAAAATTATGATTTTAAGGTCACTTTATAGTTTTATAAAGTTTCCATACAATCCCATCAGTGTAGAATGAAAAAAATATATAATTGAAAAAGTAACCACTGATTGAAATACTCACGCTCTTTCTGTTGATAGTATTTCTGACACAATATTGTAGATTTTGCGATTTATTGTATCAAAGGTATGCTATTTAAAACAAGAAAATAATTATTTTCTTCTAAGTTTTGAAATAGATCATTTTTAATTTGAAGCTGATATATATTTTTAAACAAATAATTTGTTACAAACAATACAATCAGAAAAAGAAAAGTAAAGTGCAAAGTTCAAAATTATTAAGGTTAATAATATTTCTTATAAGTTGATGTCATTTTACTTTCAAAATAATAGTACTAGTATTTTACAAATACTTTTTAAAATAATTCCTAACCAGCATAAAACCGTTTTAACAAAATTTTATTTAAAATTATTATTTCTTATAATGCAATTATTTTACATCATAAAAATGATTGATAGTAAAATTTTAATGATTTTTAAACAACAAAACTAACTGGATTTACAGGCTGCTCATTAAACTTTTCATCTTCAATTGATGATTCAAATTCATCTGAATTCCACCCTTCATCTTCATCTAATGATGAATCCTCCTCAGACATTTTATAAATATCTATAGTGTCAGTTGTTTCATAGTTATTGCTCTCAGTAGAAAGTATATTTGGCAATGATTGAGTTCGCTTGAAGGAAAACATTTTTGAATGAAATACTGTTTTTGATAGTTTATAAAAAAATTTGTCTGTTTGCAGCTTTATAGATTTCTGTTGAGAATTTGAATAGATCATTCTAGCAGAAACATTATCAACTGGTTGTAGGTAAATATCACTATCACATTTGCTGGTGTCAGGAAATTGTTGTTCTAATGTTGACTCTTCATCCTGTGTAAAATTTCTAAATTTCAGTGTAGGAAGAGCAACAACCTTATATGGAGAAATTGTAACACAATCTTCAAAGCTTTCTTTACTGTGATCATTTGAATTTTTTTCACATTCATTGTGTATCATATGCTGTATAGGATTCTGATTAGCAAATATTTCTTCATTCCTAAAATTTATTTTTTCAAAAACAGATTTGCTTTTTTTTAAATGATTTTTTTTTGGTTCAAATTTAAGTTTAAAGAGATTGTTATCTTGCTTGCTTTCAGGTAATGTGTTTGCTTCCAAGCATTTAAAAACATTTGTAGTATTATTTGTGTTAGGTCGTGGAGTAGGGACAGGTCTTTTATTGAATTTTTTTACTCTTGATAAGTTGCTATTTGCAATCTCGACTTTGGATGCTTCTTTGTTAATATAGAAACTTTCATTAATAGGTGACTCATCTTTAGCCTCATTAGCAGTTAAAATCCTATTTTCACATGAAAAACTTTCAATTAGTTTTTGTACAGAAGGCTGACTAGTAATCTTTTCTGGCTTTACCAATTCATAAGGTAGAAACAACTCTTGGTTTTCATAATGTGAAGAAGTCATTGAAGTTTCAGGCTAAAAAGAAAAAGTATTAACTAAAACTTTTCTAAAAACTTATGAAACTTTAAATTAGAAATCATGAAAACTTAATGAAAATCAGGAAACTTTTTTCATGTCAACCGATGAGAAAATGTTATTACTATAATTAAAGATTGCTTTATGAATGGTTAATTTCGGATTTATTTACTAGCAATAACTTGAAGAAACATTTACTGTAAGTAAATAAATCCAAAAGTTAAAAAGAAATAAAATTTATAGTTAAAACATACTAGAGAATGCAAAAAAAAAAAACTGGTAGTTAAAGTATTTTTAACTTTTTTTTACTTAAAAACTGCTTGTTTTCTGAAAAATAAGCTGGAAGTAGTTACTTATAACAACTTTAAAAAGCAAAAATTAAAATTATTTCCTTAATCAGATTTCTTCAATACTGGAATGCATCCTTCAGATATCCCCCAAAAAGTTTAAATACTATATATAGGAAGTAAATATATAGAAAAATATTTCTAAATTTGATTATAAATTTGTTAATGAGTTAAACTATAACATTATATAAAAAAATAATACTTCTAAAATTACACCAAAAATAGACAAGCATTTTTAGATTAAAATATAAAATAACTGTTAACTAATATATCTATATGTATGCTAATACTGCATGTGTGTGTTCAAAAACTTTTACAAAAACATAGCTTGTCAAAATATTTGTTTAGAGCTGTTTAATCTCATGAAATGTCACCACTTTAAGACAACAACCATGTGCTTATTTTATAAATGCAAATACTAGCTTCCAATGTTTGCCTTTATAAAGAAAGCTAAGTAAGCAAAATTATAATTATATTTGTGAATATGACAGTAATAAATCAAAAATATTAATGCAAAATGAATACTGATTAATGCTAAAAAGTTTATAATATAAATGCAAATAAAAGTATTGTTAAAAATTTCTGAGAACAGACATTATATTGTTCATGTATAATTAAATGTATAACTTTAAAGAATATAATTATTTATTAAGATCTAAAAGTAACATAGCTTTAAGATGTGTTTTCACTTTCTGTTTTGGAACATATTATAAAATCCAGAAAAAAGAAGAAAGATTTGAAGAAACCTATGACAATTGTTATGATCTTAATGAGAACTTAAATTTGTTAACAACAGCAAATATTATAAGTTATAAATTGTGCTTTAGTGCATCTTAAAGAATAGAATAATACATGAAGTTAATACAAATCTTAAAAAAGATCGTCCTAGATGCATCAAGTTATTACTCTCATTTAATCACTTTTAAGTAATTGCCTTTAACTTTAAAATTGCATTTATTTGGGAGGAGTAATTTCAACAGCAATTAAAAAATACAAAGTGTTTTCTTTATATATTCTTTGATCTCAAATTCATTTCAAAAAAAGTTTTCATTTATCATATAAGTTCCATATATCATAAAAGTTTCATTTGTCATATTTACATGTTAAGTTTAAGCACAGACTAGTTTTTTGAAACCAAAAATAAAAGAAAATGAAAGCATGCAACAAAAACTTAACTTCTTAATGCAGCTACTATTACAAACTGAAAAATTGAGAGGAGGGTGAGCAAAAAAATGGACACAATTTTTTCATTCTGCAGACATAGGGCTTAATAAACTTAAAAAAGATATCTTGTCATGTAGAGAAATACTATCCAAAAAATTTTGTTAATGTATTTTGTTTATTAGCCTAAATGCTTTAAATAAAGTAAAAAAAAAAAAACTTAACAAATTAAGTCAAATTTTATACATTCAACATAAATATAAATTTGTGGAATTATTCTTTTAGGCAAAATCATATTTCATTTCCTTTTTGTTGATCTGTAATAATTTATAGAAGAAAAAACAAAGCATTATACAAGAGAGGAAAAAGTTATTAGAAATTACTTTCTTTTAATACATAATAAGAATATCATTTTAGTTTGAACAAAAGATATTTACTCATTTTAAAAATAAAGTTTAAAAAAACATTAGGAGCTATGCATATTAAATGTTAATGGTTTGGAGTAATCAAAAATTGAAAAATTTATCAATCATTAAATATAATTTAAGCATACTCACATTTATAAAACTGTTTCTTTGCATTACTTTGTTAGTGATGCTAAAATAAGACATATCTGGATTTGATAATGATCTTTTGAGATATGATCTTATTTCGTATAAATCTTCAGACATAGATCTATTTTTGTTACCAAATGGTAAAGGGTGTCCAAGATCTGTTCTCGGTCGCCTCACATTTAATCCATTGACAAAAACCATCCTGTATGCAACCTTCTGTTTTATTTTTTTACTGCATGTTTCTGTCATTCTAAAATATTTTTTAAATGTTCATTTCTGAAACAAGGTTTTAAAGAAATTAATTACTAGAATACATAAAAACCTTAAAACTAAACTTGAGGGACTTATGCAAATTGAAAATGTAAATGCATTTTTAGATGTGAAAGTGTTTTCTTTTAATTTTCTGTTTTTGTTTGAAGTAGGAGTTCACTGACCTAACTCCTTTCATCAGATGCACTTTTTTTCTTTTTTGTAAGGGTTTCACTTTGAAATTAATTTAAAAAAATTATTCTTAATGCCATTGATTATATATAGTAGTTGTGTATGTGTATGTGTGTGTGTATATATATGTGTGTGTATAAATGTGTATGTGAACATATATGCGTGTGTAAATATATATATATATATATATATATATATATATATATATATATATATATATATATATATATATATATATATATATATATACATCATTTGCTAAGTCCTGGCACCTTTTATCACACTATTTTTCTAAACTAACGACTCAATACGATTATATAATCAATGACACTAGCTTGCGTTTAAAAATAGATTAGTTAATGAGTTATTTATATATAATTTCGGGAAAATCTGAATTTTTGAAAGTCAGAATTAAACTAATTTTAAGAATTGACATAATTAATATAAAATTATGATGCAGTTAAGCGACCTAAAGAAATTTTAACTTTTTTACTAAAATTTCTCCGGTGGAGAATTCAAAAAAATATTTAAATTCGGCTTATTTAATAATTTTATTTAAAATTGAAATAGGCAATCATATTTAACACTTACCAAAAAATCAGAATTTAAGTTTTCTTTTGATATATGAGTTTAAACGTATGCTAGTAAAACAGAGTATTTAACTATGATGTAAACTTTTTTTCACTTAATTTCTTGAAAAGAATCTTAATTATCTCGGAAGAAGGGGGTGCAGTTTACTAAGATATTTAACTAAACATCGGTGTTTGGTTTTAAACAAATAATAATGAATAAAGAACGAATTTCTATATCAATCTTTTAGGATAAATTTTCCGAAGTTTATTAAAATAGTACTCTTTATGCGTTCAAAACAGTCAGGTTTTTGCTGTGACATGTTTATATTCATTCTTAGGTAAATTTTTTCTTTAAAATTTGTTTTTACGAATTAAATTGGTTTAGTCATAATGCAACTTCTGCGCAATGTCTTGGAGGATTGAAAAAAAACAACATAAGGTATCACAATTTTTTTCTGAAATCTTGTAACTTTGTATGTCTAAATATACCAATTATTTTAAATTTTAAATAACTTAAATTTTTATTTTATTTGTTATTATTCGTTAAAAATGCTTATATTTGACCACGTTTTAGTGAAGCGCAAAGAAGCCATAAAATAACTTTACTTTTTCCAGCTAAACTGCAGAATTACATTTGAATGACAAAGTATAGGTCTCTTGATTAAGCATCAGAGTCTCGGAAGTCTCGTATGTAGGATACTACCATAAACGATACTTTGAAGTTGGTATCGGAAAAATTCATCCCACCGAGATCAGTTTTAATTCTATATCGGTATCGTTGGACAGGTATCGTAAAAAAAGACCGACCAGTGACTACACGATACTTTCCGTAACAAGACTCTGATGCTTACACTTGACATAATTTTATTTTATTAGCTATTTCAAGAATTTTTGTCGTGAAAAAACCTTGATTGTTTTAAATAAAGATGGAGATTAGCAAGAAATAACAAACCTAAAAAAGCTTTTTTAAAATCACGTCCAAGGACGATGAGTAATTTTTTCATTGACATGCAAAACAGTGTAAAGGCATACAGCACTTTTAAACAGATGTTTTAATGATTTAGGGGCTTAATGATTAGGAAAAATCCGAAAAATTTCATAGCTCATTTATTAAAAACATCTTAATTAGGGTTCTTAAACTGATATGAAAGTACTTGCATTAGGTAAAATGTTTATTGCGATTTCAATATTTTGTTTGGAATAGTTGAGTAAAAAAAGAGAGACAATAACGAAGGACAACAAACAATTTTTAAAATGTTTCAAAAATTTTTGTCGTGATTGTATCAGAACAAATCCAAAAATCTAAAAAAAAGATTGAGACAATTCCCACTTGATTTGAATCGGGGATTTTGATGATGTTGAGTTTGAATAGTAGCTCCTAGAAGAGTTTGTTTAGCTTTTGCAGCAAATGTACTCAGTTCATCCTCCATCAAAATTTTATTTAAGACGCATTAAATTATACAATTTTACATTTTTCGTATACATAATGAATAAAAATAGGACCTTGGTGATAAAAAGGTAGAATACTATTTTTCAAATTTACTTTTATATGATTCATTTTCGCGCAGTATGAGCTATGAATGCCACAAGATTCTAAGTGTTCTGAGACATTTAATACACAAATCTACGTGTAGGTGGCAGCATTAGTCACAAACTTAGGCAGTAATTTATGGTTCTATGTCCTTTTTTCTGCGAAACTATAATATATAGATCTATGTTACGTAAAACCATAAATCTTGAAATAACTTAAATTTTAAAATTGTAATATTTTATACTTATTATATAGAACTTTGTAGTTTCAAAGTTAATACTGCCCACCTTTGCGTTTCTTTGTTAAAGCAGAGTGGTTTTTGACGTGAGAATAAATCTTAAATTTTTATTGTGTGAAAAAAGCATAACATAACAAACCTAGACATGCATGATAAAATGCTGGACTATAACCTTCTAGTCATCTTTCTAGACATCCTTTGGACCTTACTTTTCCACAACCTGCTGTTATAAATCGTTTTCCACAACCTAATGTTCTAAAACCATAAAAAATAATTGATCTATTAACAATGAAACTGTAAAGTATATAATAAATAGAATCGTTCCTTTGTTGATATGACTATAGCTAATGATATACTTTTGGTGAAGTAAAAAATAAACTTTTTCTGCTTTATCACTAAAATGATTCGTCTTCTTTTACAGTTTTAAGTTAAAAAACAAAATATGAATTTTTTTTTTTAATTTTGATATTGTATTAATGGATGATATTATGTTTAATTAAAGTGATAGTGTATAACAAAACATGTTATAAATTACAGATAATAAATAATCAGGCGCGGCTCTAAGGGGTGGCCATTATGGCAATAGCCACAAAGTTTAAATTTAACGGCAGCCACCCCAGTGGGCAAAGCGACGTGGAACAACGTCGGATCGACGTCGGAGCTGACGTCGGATCGATGTCGGATTTACGTTGGAAATGGAAAGGTTGGGCGACGTCGAAAAAAAGACATCGGGTGATGTCAGAATTCCGATGTTAAACCAACGTCGAGCGATGTTAAACCAACGTCGAGCGATGTTAAACCAACGTTGGAACGAGGTCAAAATACTGACGTAAAGACGATGTCATTATGTAGTAGAGCAATGTTAAACCAACATAATAAATACAATTAAAGAATAGCACATATTTTCTGGCGTAAAAGAATTCATTACAAAAAACAACTTTCTATTTTGCATCAGTATCTTTCTAGAGACGCCCACCATTCCTGCCAACAACTTTGCTAGAGCCTACCGCAATACCTTTTGAACTTCCGCTTTGATATCGACTACCATAACTTCGCTTCTTTTCGTCATGACACAAGCTAAATAAAAGTTGAAAGTATAAAGGCATAAATATATAAAAACCAACTTTAATTAATTTAGAATTTCAAATCATGTAAGTAAAGTTATTTCGGTTACAAAAACAAGCAACTAATGAAACTTCAAAAAAATAATCCATTAACTACCCGACAAGAACAGCTTAAACTGACTGAAAACGTTAAAAACTTTCAGAAAAGTTAACCAATTTACCATCCTTACAGGTAAATAAAAAAAAAACTTTTTATATTAAGTCTGTTTTGTTACTTCAGGTTTTCGTCAATGTCGATATCAGCTAAATTGTTGTCAACTTTAGTGCAGTAGTAGAATAGTTGTAAGAGCGCTCACCTTGTATTCATGAGGTTTGCAGTTCAACCCTTTCCTACTTCTCTGAAAGTACCGCACATAATTCTTTTTTCTGCGTAGAGACCAATTCATATTTCTAAGTTAAGAGTTGAACAAAATGACACAACTCTCATAAGTGGCCACACATCTCTCATGAGATGTTGTCATTTCTCACAGATACAACAAAATCAACAAAATTTCTGTTCCCTAATAATTATAGCCACTAAAACTGTTAACTCCCTAAAATTAGAAAAATGAAATCAACAATTTCCTCTTATTGACTTTTATGGAGACTAAAAAGATGCTGAGAAATTTTGAAGTATATTTTAATGTTTTACAAATAGTTTTTTTTTTTGAACTTTGCATCAGCAGATGTCATTTTTTTTACAAAGTTTGAAACTCTTAGTGGTTATCAAATATCTGGAGACATGAGTGTGCTACAGACAAGTATATGACATATTTGGTAATTGATCATGTCAATGTGATGTGTAAAAAAATTTGAGTACCTATTTCTCTTTCATCACCTTGTGCCAAATTCTTTTTAAACTTTAGTCAAAAAAACTCAGCTCAATCAATCAATCCTTAAAAAGTGCAAATTTTGGTG